>NC_056743.1:1371669028-1371806528 GCF_019279795.1 Protopterus annectens
CAGAGTGATTAAGGCACCTTGAAGCAGTTGTAAGCGGGTTTGCGTGGAGCTAAGCTATGCTTACGTGAGCTTAGCTTCGCTTACGCCCGCTTACGGCCGCTTAAACCCAGGCTAATTTCAAAAAAAGAAAAGAAAAAGAGAGAGCTAGGAAAGTGATGAAATTGGGGCTAGCAGGGGAACAAACAAGAGTCAAAACAAGTAAGGATATGTGCAGAACAGGTGTAGGAAAGGACAATAGCTCAGCTGATTTCAATGTGGGCAATTTAGAACTTGGAGCCTCATACCCTATAGGGAGGTGTGTAAGCATCATACAATATGGATGACTGATAGGGTTAGATTGTGTACTGGGTACATGTCTCTAGGTGAAATGCAGAGCTATTTATGGGTCATGTTTTTTTGTGGTACAGATGCCCCTTTTTTTCTAAGGTGAGAGTGGGATGTTAAGGAAGGATTATTGGTAAGTGTGGTGAGGGAGGTTTGGTAGAAGAGGTTGCATTTGCAGACAGACAAGACAGACAAGACAGCAAACAGGGGTGGTGTATGACACATTTGGGTAAACACCTTGACGGTGAGGGTGGTTGGGAATCTGAAGCTCATGAGCCCCCTAGATGGTAGTAGTGGCTCTGATGTCCCCACCCAAAGGCAGTCACCACTACTCTTTCACAGCCCCTGAGATGGAGAGGCCACCTACCCCTCTAGCTGCGACACTCTGCTCTCCACCTGGCACAGGCCATCATCCAGCTCCATCTGCAGGACACTGCGCACCATGCCACAGACCTCATCCTGGGTGACAAGGTCCTCACCATGCCCACTTGCAGCGGTGGGGCAAGCCCCATCTTCTGCAGTGGATCCACCTGAGGGTGGTGCAGGACCAGTAGATGAGGGAGATCTGGGTTGGGTCCCAGACATGCTGGGACCCAGTGCTTTGGCCAGGTGGGGTGGGAAAGGCAGATCTGCTGGGATCTGCCTTCCCATATGTGCTATGATGTGGAAATTAACAATGAATATTGGTTAGTCATGCACAACACATTACAACATTAGTCAAAATAGCATGCATGGATATTTCCATTTACCCAAAACAGTGCAATTATAACAGTACCTTAGCAAACAGAACCCATGCATATATGGAATGGCATTCATGGTTGCAACAGCATGCCAGTTAGTGGTATGTCAGGCAGGCAATAAGATGATTATTCAACAGGGGATATTAGTATGTGCACAGTTTAAACAATAATAAACTAAATGGAAAAACGGTCCCAACAGTAGAGATTTGTTTAGGAACATGCCCATGTTGGTTTCAGTATGATGGTTGGATCAGTTGAGTGGTGGGGGAAGGGAGTAGATTCAATTGACAACTGCTATCATGTATATTTGTCAGTACACTACTATTCACTACTCTACATTCTGACCACTCTTACTCTCTACCTGGGCCATGGGGCTGGTACAGCACACCAACAGCTGTAGATATCAGCAGAACAATTGTACCCTTATTTTAGTTCTACACATCAGACCTGTTTCTATAACAATTATTTCTTTACCTGTGGGCCTGTGCAGATGAACTGTGTGAACATTACATTGCTGTTTCTACACATATTTCAGATTCACATATTAGTTGCAGGCCCTGGAGTGTGTGTTGTGTCCTTCACATACATCTACTGGGACATTCTCTGTGTGCAGGTTTCTTTTCAACTGGGGAAACTATTTGTGACAGTGTGACACTTGAGAGACTTGTCTGGGCCAGACTGCAGAGTGTGGATGTCTAGCTTGCATCTGTTTGTAGGTCTGGGGCTGATCAACACAGCAATTGCACAACTTTCATAGTTATATACATCATACTAGTATTTCTATTCAGATTGCTTTACCTGTGTGCCTGTATGGAAAATGCATGTGTTGCAATACATTAATTTTTCTGTTCAGATTGCAGTTTAAAACTGTAGAACCAGACTGAGATGTTAGTGGTGGTCCCTGGATTTGAACCGTCCGTACTGTGTCTGCAAAATTGAACTACAGGCCTAGTCCTTATCAGACTGAGCTACTGGGGAAGTGTTGTGTTTTGCTAACTTTCTTGGATGACATAAGCCAGGGAACTTTGTTGGCTAGGCTTACTTAGGCCCTTGGGCTGATAGCCTAATACCTACCTATGAACCTATGAACCTATGTGACATTTATATCTAGTAAATATTTTTGTGCACAGTACTTTTATTATAACATGTTGCATTATTTGTTTCCCATTTTCAGAACAATTTATGCATACATAACAGATATTGGTGTCATTGTTTGTGAAATGTGCACATTAGCTGGATTGCACATTTGTCTGTTTTACAACTACATACTGCAATTTAGATTCCTGAGTACACAGTGTAGGTTTTAGGTCTACACCTGTTAGCCTTATACATTTCTCAGTACATTCACAATTACATATGGCTGAAATTGAAAGGTCAACACAGGACAATGCTGGCAGACAAACAAGTAAAACACATTCTGATGGGAATATGTACTGTTGCTTTTTTCCAGTTATTTGACATGACCATTCTAAAGTATGCAGAAAAGCAGTGCTGAATCAGTTCACCTCAGTTAATGTATTCTGCAAGACATACACATTTCTATTTATGAGGTACATGAGATGACACACACCAGTGTCTGAGATCACCTTTATTAGTTTTGACATACATATCTGTGTATAACTCAGAACTCCATAATTACTATTCCTGAATTATCTGCACAGGGGAATGCTTTTCATTTCTTACTGTTACAGTAGCCCTGACATGGCACTTTCTTGGCAGGTTCACTCAGACACACTCATACATATTCTGATATTCCTCTCCTGCATATTGTACCTTGTTTGCTACTGATATCTGTTTTACACAGCAGCTGGGGATACTCCATTGTAACACTGGAAGCCTAACAAAGGCATTGATTCCTGACATTTACAGCACAATTATATATACAGGCAGTACTACCATTACTATAATTTTGATTTCTTACTGCTAATAGTAGGGGGTATTCTGTACTTACCATACTGCTGATGCAGCCGGGCCAGCTGCTGTGCATGCGGCTGCACATTCTTAGACCTCTCCACAACAGCTGTATGGGGAGATATCACACATTAATCACACCAGCACAGTCACAATTTTAACTTTTTCCATACTTAGAGATAGATAAGACTGCATACTTACAGACAGGTGGGATATCCTGCGCTCAGGCATCTTGGATCCACTGGTCAAAGAGTGCACCCCTTCTCTGTTTCAGGTCATTATGGTGATGATGTACCTGCTCACCAGTCTGGGGTATGCCAGTGGCACCGGTGAGATCACGTGCGAGCCCTGGTACTGGCCCTGCAGCAGCCTGCCGTCATGGTTTTTAACTAGGATCCCAACCATGATCCTGGATTCCTGGATGCCCCAGCACTGTGCTTGGAAGCACACAACTCCAACACCAGCCATTTTGGTCCTGCTGTGTGTAATCCCAAATGGTTATGGCTATATTCCCACCTGTGAAGTTTAAATAGGGCAGTTTTCCAGCACTTTTTCATAATTGGCCAATTTTAATATGCTGCACTATGCTTAGCTTTGCACAAATCTGCATAGCAATGCTTACACCAGCTAAGCAGAGCTGAATGTAGGTAAGCAATGCTTACACTAACAAAGCATTGCTTAAATCTATAACTTGTTTTTTACATTTATATTTTACATATTCCCACCCCTGCTGTGCTATACGTGAGCCATACGACTGACATCTATCATTTACATTCCTTAGAAGTTTATTAAATAATTTGGCAAAGGGGGGGGTTGAACTGAGCATGTTCTACATGCTATACCATGGCAATACCACTATGCTACAGCAGCTTGATGATGTTTTTTTATCATAGTAGCACTTGTCTATCATTTTCAGGATTTCAGCCAGGCGTAAACAAACTGCGCATCGCTTAAACTTTGGATTTATTTCATGAAAAAAATATTATTACTTTTTTATCTTTTATTCCTTTCCTCTTGCTCTACTGCTTCCATGCATGTAGGGCAAGACTGCATACATTTGGGGGTGTGCACTTGAAAGCTGCTGTCTTCTATAGGTGTTTGTGGTATTTTATTTCAGTGTCCATGGACACTTAAATGTTATCTGTGTACATTTCAGTGTCTGCAGACACTAATTTACTATATAATATTAGATCCAGGCTCTAATAGTATATAGTTTGACATTCATCCATGTCAGAAAGTGTTGTATGGCACTTTCAGAGTGAAGGGTGCGTGTTTCAGGTGCTGGGACTGCTGACACATGACCCCACGCTCATTCCCGGTTCATGTCTGTTTAGTTTAGATAGCAGCACACCTTCATGCATATGCAAGGTACTCTGCTATCCTAAATGAATACAAACAACTCCATGCAAGAATAGCCTTATTCTTCCACTGAGATTCATGAATCCAGGGGTAAATCTATTTCCATACCTAACCCTTACCCAAACACTAAATCATACATGCATTCACACATGCAAACTCCATGCCCTACTACTTACTGCTGCACACCAGTGTGGAAAGGGCAAATTCCCAGATCCCCATTGTATTATAGTTTCAAATAAACTGGCTTTTTTCTGTTCAAGATTTCAGTACAGTGGGCATCTGGCAATTTGCCCTTTCCACATTGTAGTGTGATCTCAGTGTTGGTATATATAACTAGCAGTGGATGTGGGGAGTGCAGGGGAGGCTTTCTTCCTGAAGAAAAAATGCATCAAGAAAAAATAATTTTAATCAGTTAGTGATCAACATGTTTTCTGCTTGGCTAATTTTTGTAATATAAGCACATTTAATTTCTAGAGAATCCTGAGCAGCTCCTAATAAGTTAATGCAGCAGATAGGAATTCAACAGCCTTATTATGCTTTATGTCAACAAAGAATGCTAGCCAGTCTTAGTGTCCTAGTATATTATTATTAATTGTCACAGATAATGCACTAATGTAGCATATTCATCCAATAAGTGAATGTATGGCCCAAGACTTTGCATACCATTCCATTTTCAGTTTATACTATACAACAGGGGCTTGTTCTAATGGTTGTTGGGCTGCAAACCTCCTCGCACAACGTTTGTAATATTTGTTCTTTTAAAATTAAAAGTGAAAAAAAAAATAGTAGATTTTATCATCAAGTTAATGGAGTAAAAGGCAAAAGAGAACACACTTTACAGCTCACACTGAGCAAAAATGTACTTCTAAGGCAGTTATCACAGATATCACATTATCTTCCTCTGTTTATGCAGTATAAACTGGGTTTGCCTTCTAAACAGGTCTTCTAAAGATAGCAGCTTGCCAGGTATCTTTCCAGTTTGCATGTAGCAAATCTGATGTATATTAACTAAAAGGTAGTAAAAGCAGAGGAGTTTCAAGGAGTTTCAAGGTGTTTAGTGAGGGGGTTTGGGATAGAAAACATATAGCTGCTTATGGAGTTTCCAACGAAGGGTATTTTATTTTTTCTTTTCAACATCAGCAAAGAAACTGATTAGTAATTGCAGTTTGGGTTTACAGTTAATTTTGGTTTCAAGTTGGACTGATAATATGCATTTTTCTATTCATTACTAGATGATCCAGTGATCATTGTGGACCCACTACTTTGTAAAGCAGCAATTGTGGCTAGTTATGGCATTTGTTTTACCATCTAATCTGTTCTCCTGTTTGCAGGAACTTTGGTGAAATTCAGACATGTTGTTTGCAAGAACATTTGCCATATTGATACTTCCTAATAGATTTAATAGGATTTTCAAAGTCCCATGTCTTCATATACTCTGCATCTGTATGCATGTGTCTAAGGTGTGAGTCTAAGGGATCAAACTGTATCTGTCTGGTATCAGTTTATTACTGTGGTCATTATTTCTTTATTGTTCATTCATGTGGTCACAATCAGATAACTGAAGTGAACACAGATAATAAAGTGGCTGCAACTAGTGGATGTGTGTGTGTGTGCGTGTGTGTGTGTGTGTGTGTGTGTGTGTGTGTGTGTGTGTGTGTGTGTGTGTGTGTGTGTGTGTGTGTGTGTGTGTCTGTGTGTGTGTGTTTGTGTCTATATGCCTGTAGCTTTTTGTTTGTATGTATGAATCTGTCTGTATCATTGTGTGTGTGTGTGTGTGTGTGTGTGTGTGTGTGTGTGTGTGTGTGTGTGTGTGTGTGTGTGTATGTTGTTTGTGCGTGTTCGTGTCTGTGTGTGTGTGTGTGTGTGTGTGTGTGTGTGTGTGTGTGTGTGTGTGTGTGTGTGTGTGTGTGTGTGTGTGTGTGTGTGTGTGTGTGTGTGTGTGTGTGTGTGTGTGTGTATATGTGTTTGTCTGTGCAAGGGATTGTATTATGTTTTCAATATTTGTCTGACAGCAACATGATAAAATTCATTACTGTGGCTATTATATATTTATTTGTCTATTCAATCATTGATTTTATTCACAAAGACACAGTCATTAAATTGGCTGTAGTTGGTAAGCATGTGTATGTAGAGAGTTTTAATTGTTTGCATCATATGTGTCTGACAGCAACAAGATGAATATATTATCATGGCCATTTTATATTTGTTTGTTCATTCATTCATTTGATCACAATCAAACATCTGAGCTATGCACAGTTAATAAAGTGTTTTTAATTGGCAGGCATCAAAGTAGTCTGTGACAGAAACTTACTTTCCCTTGCTGTCGATCAAAAGCAGTCATTAATATGGATTGGCAAGGCTAGTGGTGTGTGGGTGGGTGCCTGAGTGAAAAAATGTTGAGACATATTACTGTGGCCATTGTTTTTTTTTATCACATTCAGACATCAGAGGTGTATATTGTCAATAAAGTGGTTATATTGGTGAGCTCAGAAGTAGTTTGCAGATTAAAGTGACTAAATTCTGCTGTCCTTAATTTGGCTTCACAGGTCTAATGTGTATTTTATTGAAACAAGCTAGAATACATTATTCTATCCATTTTTATCATAGTCAGGTAGCTGAGATAAACTAAGTCAATAAAGTGGTGATAACTGGGGGAAACTGAGGCAGTCTTTAGATGAGAATGACTTGTCCCTGTCCCTGCTGCAATTATTTGATTATGATTAGATGGTCAGTGATCTGGCTTGGCAGACTGAGCATGTGTTTGAATGAAAGAAGTTGAAATGTAATAATATGACCATTTTTTATTTGATCACTGTCAGCCATCTGAGATGTACACTGTTAATAAAGTCACTACCTCTTGTTCCTGAAATTCTCAAAGTAGATCAGTCCATCTGAAGTGGAAGACCGCTGCTAGAAAAATGTTTAACATATTCAGTATTGCATAACCAGTTATTTATATAAAATTCTAGTCATTATGAAAGTTGACCCTACAATTATTATATCCTTTGCCCATTCAAATTAACTTATTCATTCAGTAGAATCCAGTAGCCCCTTGCCATCCTTGATTTGAAGTCTCCAGCCATCACTGATTACATATATCTGTATATGGGTACTGTTAATTTTACTGAATATTCATTTTTTTCAAAAAAGTGAACTGCTTGTTCAATCATGTAAACAACCATTTTAGTGAACATCTGTCTGACTGAAATTCATTTTGACAAAATAGGTAAGTGGGTTTGTATTAAGGTTGAAATGTGTGTGTGTGTGTGTGTGTGTGTGTGTGTGTGTGTGTGTGTGTGTGTGTGTGTGTGTGTGTGTTTGTGTGTGTGTGTTGCAGGGGGGGGGTGTGAAGTCTCTTCATTTTTTCTGTCTGTTGCCATTTTTCTCAAAGGGCATGAACTTCTAATACTTTCAGTTTTCTAGCTTTTATTGTAATATTAAACACATACTTCACAATTATTTGTATCACTGATGGCCCTTGGATCAAATACACTCATTACATGTAATATTGTTAGGAATACTTGGAAGCCACTCTTTCATTATTTGACTTGGCTAAGGATATACCTCTCAGATGTCCCTAATTTTGCAGAATATCTCTGATTATGCATCATATTTTTTCTATGTCCATCATAAAACTTTTCATTTTCTGATATATCACTTATAATTTCAGTCAGTCAATAATGTCAGGCATTAGACCTTCATACTTCATATTGCTTAGAGAATAGATTTTGACACAGAAATGTTTCTTCTATTAGTTTTTAAATTAATTAAAATAATATGTAACATCCCCTCCCTTGAGCAAAGAAATTGAGAGGCATGGTGATGGATAGCATCTGCACAGGAAAACGCTCAAAGCATATGCCCATTTTTTCATAATTTGTCTCAGAAATCAGTGCGAAGCACTACATGACAAAACTTAAATGGACTACTTACTGTTACTGAAAGACTGGTGTAAAATAAATAAATGCTCTACTTGTCACAGAAATCACTTTAAACCTACTGATGACACTGAAATGACAAAATGAAATCAAGGTGACACAGGGCAGCAGCACTTTTTTGTAGACTATCACAGGCCACTAATGTGTAACACACCAGCCTGTTATACATTTGTATTCTATACAACTGCAGGCACAGTGAGAAGAATTACTCTTAGGTCATGTGCTGTGTAGCATTTTGTATCCAGTAAAACCAGGGAAGTAGAGAGTAGAATTCCTTTTGTTTGTTAATTACAACACCTGGCAATTAGTATGAAAGATTAAGGCTATGAGGTATTAATGAGCAATTTCCTGCAGTCCACGGTTTGATGTTCTTGGCCATAATTTCCCTACAATATGACATTGTGCTGGTAATATAACCAGACAGTGCTCTTCAGTTGTCTCTGAAAATTGACATATGTGCCCAGGGTACTTATCTAATTGACAAGTAAGTAAATAAAGTAAATGCCAGTGTCTGACATGAGGGGATGGAGAAGGTGAGGGTATAAGTGACAGCTGTAAGTGTGACATATGGAAACACTTTTCATAGAGATGTTGCAGAGCACTGCAATGACCCAGAACAGATAATGCTGAAATGGAGGGTAATGGTGAGGTTCAAGCTAATTGAAAGGAGGGGAAAGATTTGCTGCAAGTGTAACTTTTCAGGCAATAACTACAAGTCATCGTGATTGATATACTGATTTTCTTTCCGCAGCTTATTAAATAGTTTTAGTGCAATATGGTATTTTAGGATGTTATCATGTACATTTGCACTGATTTTGCAGTCACATTTTATAGTGTTACTGTCAAGTAGTACAGATGATAATATGGTGAAGTACTGTTCTCACAGGTCATTATTTCATTAACATTAGCTAGTACACAGTTTCTGAGTCAGATCACCATGGACTAAAACAGAACAGATGTAGCACAGACCTCCCTCCCTCTAAGTCTGCAAGAAGCTAGCCAGAGCCCTTAACCTTCTGCAAGCATGCGAGGCAGTGATTAAAAATGTAACATCCAAATGACCCAGTTCTGTGGCCATGCTGTACAAATAGGCACAGTGCTATAAACAATAGGAAATCATACACAGAGACATGCATTAATAGGAAAAGTTATTTCCTTACAGTAGGGCACACACTTGTTTTGAATGTAAATAATAAATGATAATATGAGGTTATGAAAAAAAGGGTACACTATCTAAAATATGTAGAGAAAGACCAAAAACAGTAAAGTTTCAGATTTACTTCCCTTCAGAAGGATAAAAAAGATTAATTAAACAGAAACAATATAAAACTTGGCAGTATAGTATCATGGCTGATATCCTGTGTAGACTTACAAGCATAAAAATACACAACATATGGTCATGGTAATTTAATGGCTAACTTTCTTTTAAAGAGAAGACACAAGTGAAAGAATAAAGCAAGAAAATGCCCATACCTAATGAAGAAATATAAAAATAATCATTATACATTAAAAAACAGGTACATTAAAGTGTACAATATGCACTGACTGCTGTTTTTATTAATTGTGGTACATTATGCATGTGACATGCTGAATGTGTTATCATAGTTCTTGTACACACTTCTACATAAAATAAAGTCAGTAAAACTGATGCTTTAGAATTCTGAAGCCATTTGAATTCAGTAGCTATTGACAACATCAGCTATTCATTGCAGCAGCTTCCTTTTCATTCACGTTAGAGAACTGGGTTCACTTTTTATAATATGATGAAAATATCTTCAGTCTACAAATGAATGCATCCTAGAGGTGCAAAATCCTGACTGTGACTCAAATGATTCGAGTTCAAATAGTATTTCAGGTGTTTGGACAACTGGTCAGTGGGACTGGGAGAAAATATTTAACAGACACTGGCTCACACATACTATGAGAGGAGAACAAAGTTCTGGCGGATGCCAACACCATGCAATCTGATGTTTGCAGGTATTAAAATAGACAGGAATACAGATGAAGACTTGATACTATCAAACCAGTGATAGAAGCTTTATGTGTAGAATCATGCATGTGCTTGCAGAAGGCATTGCATGCCCCTGTAGTGACATAGATTAGAGCTATTATAAATGAGAACTACCTTGTACACCCTGAAGTGTGCCAAGAGAGTGACAACAGAGATGAATTGTTCAACCCTTCGGTAGGCTCTAGGGCTGCAAGACCAAGATGATCAGTAGCAGGGGACTGAAAATCATTCAGTGAGCACTGAGCTTTAAGTAGGCTAATGGTTTCTGGATGGTCAGAGTAAAGCAACCTCCATAGCGGCTTAGGATTTTTTCTCTCCAATAAGCTATCACCTAAGTCAGTGGTTATATTGTCACTCACAAAGTATTAATAGGCTCACACTAATTTATGTCAGGCATATTGCCAGCAGGTAGAATCAGCATGTGGAAAAGCAAAAAGCATATAGAAATATTGTTTCCTTGTTCCAGTCTCCATTATCCTTGAAAGTAAAGAATTTCATGGTTCCAATACTCTCTCTGTGAAAAAAAACAAAATCTTCTATCTCCTTTAAATAAGTCGCCTTCTGTTTCTCAAGCAATGCCTCTCCTTCATATTGGTCATGTCTTATAAATTCAAGTCTAATAATGTTGTCCTTTGCTGTCTTACTTCTCCATATCATATTAATGTATATCTTATCACGGTATTCTTTTTATCCCCAATTGTGAACAAATCAAGCCTATTTAAATGTTTAGTATGCTTGTACCTTCCCAAGAGCTATATCATTTTGGTCATCTTCCATTGTTGCCTGTTCTACTTGTTAATCACCTACACTCTGTAAGCACCAACAAGCTCATGAAATGACTCATATGGGAATCCTAAAAATTGTCCCATTCAGGAATAGTCAGTTTTGGAATTGTAAAACAGGAAATTTGCAAGGTTTCTGCAGTCAATGCATTGCTATCTCAAGACAGTTTAGATGGAAAAGAGAAAGAAGGCAAGTTTTACTTTTGTTTTCCATGTTTCCCTATTTTTCTTGGAGTTTGTGCAATCTTGGAATATTTATATTTAGAGACTGGAGGTACAGGGGTTTACTCTCACATTTTGAATGCTGTTAAAATGGTTTTGTATTTTGTGACCTCAGAAGTGCTCCTGCTTTGACACTGTGATCCCCTTTAGCTTTATCAGGCTATTTGAGATTATTTGTGTGTGTCAAATAAACGACACAAATTAATCACAGTAAACCTGACACATACTATGTACAGTACATTACATTGACTGACAAGATTGTAAAAGATTATATTTATTTGTGAGTTCTAGCTTATGTATCACCTCACTAAGAATAGATAACTATACACCTAATAACCTCAATTACTTTATCAGCAGCTGTGCAGTACAACAAATGAAATCCTGCCTTCTTTTTCAAAGAGAATTTCAGACTCTACCATCCATTACAGCAAGAAAGGTGTGTTGATAGCTACAAAGGATCGCTTAAAGATGCATAAAATAAAACATTGATTTGTATTTTAGAAATGATGCCTATTTTGCTTGCAAATTCACTTCTGCTACCAACATCTGAAGCAGCCAGTTCCCAGATAATGATCAGTTCCTCATGGATCATTAGTAGAAACTGCATGACATAATGGTGCTTTGAGAAACTTGAACATATTTAACTGGTTATATCTTTCTCAGATATTTATAACACTGGTATTAGTTATAATAACTTGGGGGGGTACATGGGTGGAACATTGTCAGATATTATGTACTGTGAAGAACTAATATTGTACTCTTGCCACAAAGATATATGTATGCGTGCATGTATGTATGTATGTAGATATATAAATATATATATATATATATATATATATATATATATATATATATATATATATATATATATATATATATATATATATATATTCATTTATTTATATATATATTTATACACACACACACACACACACACACACACACACACACACACACACACACACACACACACACATATGAGCTGGCTTTTCTTTCTCACCACATTAAAACAAAACAAAAAAAAGTTTCTAAGAAGCTTTTATCAGTCAGCCTGGTTCAACACAACAATTTTTGAGCAATCAGTCATTACTGGGATTTCAGATATACGCCCACATATAACTGCATTGTAAAATCCTCTTCTGCTATACTAAGAATGTCAAGATCATTACTAAAATCAGAAAAAAGAAATGTTTTCTGTTCCTTGCATTATCATACATATTTTCAGGAAATGTACTAAGTAATAATAGCTGTATCTGTTATTTAATGCATTTTCTCTGAAATGCATTAACTGTATCTGTACCATAGGAGTATGTAGGCAGCAGTCATCAAAGTTTGTATGCTATAAACATAAAGTAGGAGCATAGTACATTACTTTGTGCACTGTTGTGAAAAAGATGAGTTATTCTCAAGCAACTTATATTCAGAATGTTCTTGATATTCTAGAAAATTAGAAGAATATATCACACGTGCACTTTGAGATGAAAACTTTCAACATCACAACTGAAATATTTGCACTCTGCCCTCTTCCTAGTGTGGTGCACTAGACACAAGTGATGGTGCGAATAATGATGTATCAAGCTGTAATGTCAGGTACTCAGTCTTTCGGTTATCACCCTTTGTACTCTACTTAGCTGATGTCATAACAGAAGTATGGATGAGGGAAATCCAGATTACTCAGAAACATATAATGCAAATGGAGCATGTTCTCCAGACAATCACATCAACTCATGAAGAAAACCAAACCTCAGTGTTGGTGCTCATGTGGGAAATGCCTGATGCAGTACATTTGATTAGTTTACTATCAGCCCTTCATTTTATTAAAACATACACTGCACTGTAGAGTGTGCAGTTGATTATATAGGTGTACATATTTTGTACTTTTGTTATAGCACACTCACACATGCAGATCTCTGAATGTGACAAAACAGCATTGGTATTCCATTACTACATTTACACTTATTAAATGCCAATCCTGCATTTCTTGTTAAAAGTAGTTTGTAAAGGAAATTGTATAAATAATAGTATCTGAAGGTAAGTGGTTCATTCTATCTGATATATGTGCACACACTAGTCCAATTACATCTCAGACTCTGATATAGTATGCAGTGTACTAGGAAACAATTTATAGTCTGGAGTGCTACTCTCCTGAAAGCTTGGTATTTAATTCTGAGATTATTGGTCCATGGGGTCAGAATGCAATCACAGAGGAAAGTAATCAGGCTTTCAGCGTGTGGGAGCTGAATGATTCAATAGTTGCAAGGAAATCTGTAAAATTAGAGCATGTGGTGCTTAGCAGGCTTGAATGGTTCAATCCAGCTTTGTGCTGTGGCTCCGCCAATTATTTAGAAACCCTTCTTCTCCATTCATACTGCTTAGATTACATGCTTGAATATGGTGACACTATCCGTTATATGCTTCTCACAATGTTCTCTCCAGAGACTCAAAACTGTCTTTATGAAAAAAAAACTCTGATTCATCACCCATGAGAATTTTGTGGATCTGCTATTCTGTATTAAATAGCAAAACTATTGTTGTACCTGTGCTGGAGAGATATAATAGTCACACTTAAGCTTCTGCCAGTTCAGAGAAGCATAGCAGCTATACTGCATGCCCCACAGATTAACCCATGACATTCTGTTGATAAACAATATGCCTCTCTGCAAAATCTTTTCATGGCTATTATTTTTTTTTTGTAATTTTTCACTGTAAAGTGTTAACATAGGCATCAGAAAAATAATCATGCAATAAAAATCTGCGGTCGCTAAATGGCAAATGCTGCATTAAAAAGCAGAAATATTTAATTGTGCATGCAGTCCTTTATTATTTGACAATTACATTGCTATTTTTTGGTTTGTTTGGCACTCTTGAAATGATACATATAGATTTCATATTGTTATCTACAGTCTTCCTTTTGCATGCAAAATAACTTATATTTTTGCAATGTTTTGCTTTACACAGTACAAAGTTTGTGTTATTGCCATACTTTCTCATCTTTAATGTAACTACACGATAGTACATTGCCAAAAGAATAATCTCAATAGTCCAGCCAGTATTAATCACCAAAATGCTGACAACCTGAATTTTAAAACATTTCATATAGTTTCAGGGCAGAAAGAAAAATGCATAAGATTTATTGTTATGGAGACTGCTGACCTCATCTGCGATAAGGTGAGAGACTAAATGTTTTGAAGCTAAGCAACTAAATTTCACAGGTGGTGTTTTAAAATATGTCTGCATCAGAATGTTAATCCAAGCTGTTATTGTATCATGTTCTCATTTCCAGGTATATACATCACCTTTTATTAACAAACAGAACACTCAGATATAACGAATGAGCTATCCATCATTGTAGCTTCATGATATTCCAGTGTGTTATACTACTCGAAACTATTTCTGAAGTACTGAGAGTGAGGCTTGAGGTGACAGTTAATGTCATTGTCCCAATTTATGAACACATTGTGGTGTTTTGGGCAATTTCCAGAATGCAGACACATATCATAATCTGCTGACCTGCTGAGGTAGTTGCAACAATTCAGATTGTTGGTGTTTATACTGCTCCCTAACAAAATGCAGGTCAGTGGCAGAGAAATGAGTTCCATGTACAGAGTTGGCTGGTTTCCAAACTGTTTCCTTAATAACTTACATATTAATCTATAAATAAAAAAATAAAGGGCACAAATTGTAGACTGAAATATTCCAGAAATACAATTGTAGATTGATAAGCAATTATTATTGCCAACATCTCTACTATCCATTCTGATGTGAAAGAAAGAAAGAAAGAAAGAAAGAAAGAAAGAAAGAAAGAAAGAAAGAAAGAAAGAAAGAAAAAGATAAACACTGTGAAATGATCAAAAGTGTCTCAATAAAATGTATCTTTTACTATTTACAACATCAGACTTCGTATAATTAGAAGTATCACTCTTTTTCTTCTAAGTATTGCGTCTAGTTGAAGCTTGTGCCCAGTTCTTTGCACATCTGTTATCTTCTGTCTCACTGATGTGCAGTTCACTGTACCGTGTACATAATCACAATGATTGCCAAGAGACAGCCTCTGTGTACCAGATGTTTCTGACTCACTGCTGACAGGTCAGTGACAAAGTATGCCTAGTCTAAGCAGGTAGTCCTGAAGTCTATGATGACAGGTGTGGTGGCTGCAGGTTACATTTCTGTTTATGCCAGTCCTTGCAGCATGCTTGGAGATGATAAGTGTAAGTTATCACTAGGCCAGCTCTCTCTGTCTCTATCTCTCTCTCTCTCTCAGTCCCTATTTCTCTCCCTCTCTCCTTCTGTCTCATGCAGTTGATCTGTATCACTCATAAATAACTACCAAATGGCAGCAGTCATGAAATGAGCAGACTCCCCCTACCCTGCAAAATATAAGAAGTGAAACAGATGACTAGCTCTTCCTCTGACATCAGTAACCTTCTATGAACACAGCCTGGATAACTGACACTGCAGCTATAAGTATTGATAGTCGCAGTTCTCCACAACAACATTGAGCCCAATAAACTGGACCTTTAATAACTTACATATTAATCTATAAATAAAAAAATAAAGGGCACAAATTGTAGACTGAAATATTCCAGAAACACAATTGTTAAAATATGCAGCATCATATAAACAGAAACTTTTTGATTTCTGGTAATTTTGATTAAAGCTATGTGCTGCTTTATGAACTTCATCCTATAGATTGTGTATTCCTAGGTTTGTTTTCCTCAGTCTTTATTTGCATACTTTGAGACTTTGTGCAAGCCTCTTAACTGGATAGTTAATGTCCAGATTTGCCCCCTCCCCCAGAAAAAAAGGTGTGTATTTTGATCTGGTGCATGAGATTGCCACTGAGTTAAAACCCAACACAATCATGACGTTGAAACAGTTGCTGCTATAGAATACTTCATAGTGATCATGGTCAAAATCCTCACTAACATTAAATGCAAGGAAACAGTTTGGAAACCAGCCAACTCTGTACAGATGGTTATGGAACTCATTTCTCTGCCACTGACCTGCATTTTGTTAGGGAGCAGTATAAACACCAACAATCTGAATTGTTGCAGCTACCTCAGCAGGTCAGCAGATTATGATATGTAAGTAGTCCAAGAGACACGTATACTCACTGCTGAGATGAGTGTAGGCATGTTTGTTTAGACAACCATGCTTGCACACAGTTCTCAAACATGTACATTGGCATTTTGTGTTCAGTTATCTCCATGGTCCCACACACACATGGCTTGCGTAGAGACTAGGATTTCATACTCTTTCCCTACTGACTTCCATTGAAAATGAGTTTCTGCTTCATTGGGTATTCATAATAAAATACAAGAACAACAAGAACAACAAAATAAATACATACGCACCTACATACATAGATACATAAACTAACTAACTAACTAACTAACTAACTAACTAACTAACTAACTAAATAAATAACATAAACAAATAAGTAATATGCTCTGAAATGTTTGGGGTTATTTCAGTAATTCTAAACAACAAGCCCTAAACCCTTCTTCAGGTGTAGGTAACATCAGAGCAAGCAACTAACTAACTAACTAAACAAATAACATGGACCAGTTGCTTTCATTGTATATTAGCTACTGGTCTATGTGGGTCTATATTACAACGTCGAACTCACAGGAGTTCGAATGTTGTAATATCGAACAGTAAGGTTCGAAACCCAATAAAAATGAAAACACAGAACAGTGATAATTTTTCCCAGAGAAAAAAATTGCTGTTGGGTGAGAAAAAAAAAACAATTACACTTTAAACTTAAATTAAAGTGGGGAGCTTCACCTCAACCAACCCCCCCCAACATGGGGGGCTGTGCCCGCCACACACCCCTACTTAAATATACCAACTCAGAGATCGCACCACTGTAGAGAAAATAGCAAAGCGCTGAAAACAGCCCTCTGATTTTTTTTCCCTGAGAAAAAATTCAGTGTGCCTTGGCTTCGTTATTTTCGTATTTCAGATGTTTGGGTTCGATATTACAACATTCAACCTTTAACAAGTTTGAAATTGTAATATAGACACAGTCTAGGTTATTTGTTTAGTTAGTGCTTATTTGCAAGTTACTGCAATGAGTTTGCATGGGAGTATGGATGTAAAAGCTTCTCCTTTGTATAAATTCAGAGATAGTACATATAGAAAAGCAGTATTGTGGAGCTACGTGTGGTGATCTTTCCACCACATGGAAACACTGTTGTTTCTATTTTACATGGAAGTGTGTTTTGACAAAGAGGTGATGTATGGAATGTTACTCAATGATAGTTATGAGAGAAGAAAACTCAATAACAGTTCCACTGACTGGTTGCCATATAATCATTTTAATGTATACAATAATATTTACTTGGGGTTATACTCAAAAATGTGTAGCAGGTATGTTATGCAGCTAATATACTATATAGTACAGCTGAGAAATGCAGTATCAATAGTATTAACCATTATTTCTAAAACAGAAAAATTTGGAGATTAAGCTTCATGGAAGAAGTAATGTTGTTCATAAAAGCTGGTACAGTTTTAATGAAAGCTCTTTCAATTATTGAAAGGCAGAAGATGTTTTCTAGTCAAGGAAAAGTTACAATGATCAGTAGCTCTTAGCATATAACACTGTGTTACAGTTTCCATTTTATTGGCAAATATGAAGTAGTACTCCAGGTGAAACAGTTTGAAAGTGAAATAATCAAGTACTAATGTGGCCACAGGAGTTATAGGTAACCAATTTACCTTTTGTAAAGATAGATTTTGATGTTTTGGAAGGGAGTAGAGAGAGAAAGAGAGAGATAGATGAACTGGTGAATCTTTTTTATAACAATTTGGAAAATAAATGCATTGTGTTCTGAGTTCAGTATGATTACAAGCAGAGCATATTTCAGATGTGGTATAAGAATGTTAAAGCAATAGTAAGTTTTTTTACCTTCAGATGTGAGAAATCCTGCTATCTTATAGCAAAGATGAAGGTTCTGTTTGCTTTTCATGTGAAGCAGTAGTGTCTACAGGACACATACGTGAGAAATAGCATAGTTTCATAGGTTCTTAGGTTAAGACTAGGTGATAGAACAGTTAACCCTTTTGGAGAATAGCCAATGCAGTCCCATTGGAAAGTCCAGGTAATTACTCCTCCATTCCATAAGGAATAGGGGTTCTAGGCCTGGGGTAAATCTCACCCATTCATCTAAGTTAGATCTGAAGATAATGATGGGTATGCTTTGCATAACTGAAATTTGGAGATTGTTCAGAAGTGGGAAGTTTTCTGGTAGAGACATCTATCTGTCAGACAAAGTCCAATTTACACTGCAGTATAAATGTAGGTCCTTTGATATTGTACTTGTGCTACAATCAGTTTTGTGGATATGTAGTAGATTAAGCAGAACCAGGGCTGCTCTCAGAAGGATCTTTCTGAAGACCGCGAGTTAGTTTGTTTATCAACAACCAGGAACATAGTCATGGGAATATTTCAGGAGAGCTAATTTATTAAATAGAGCAGTTACATCTGGTTTCATTAATATGATGTCAGCTCGCATGCTTATCTATCAATGTAGAAGATTATGGATCACATCCTTAATAAAGACGGGAACAATAAACTGATCTACAGGTCAACCTGGGTGTAATTTCTGAGGTCTCCGTTGTCTGATATGATTGTTAACTATAGAAAATTGAATGGTGAAGTTTTAGGAAACCTTAGAACTAGCTTAGAGTCCCTTTCCAAAAGAGTTGATGGTTGATAAATTCAAATGCGCATCCCATGTCTATAAATATGTTTCCAGCAAGAAATCCCTTTTCCATGTTTGTCAGAATAGTATCTTTAACACCATGAATGGCAGTTAGTGTTGTTAAACCTATTTTTGAAACCATGTTTTTGACAACAGAATGCCTTGTATGGACTGGAACAAGCATTTGTTAAAAGAAGGCAAATGCCTCTACACCCCCATCCAACAGCCGTTCTAGCTTTTCTACCTCCATTGTCATAGAATAGAGGTAAAAGTAGAGAATTCTAAATACAGTGCACATCGGTCTTACAGAAATAGTGATTTTACAGTGGCTGCTAGTCAAGAATATATTGTACAGGGAAATTCATTTTGACGAGTTCAGCTCATGGAGTTAGAAGCTCATCAAGTAGTTGATGATCACATGTACAGAAGCAGTTTTGGGACTTCCTAATAACATTTTTCTGAAGTATCATGACCAGGAGATACAGGCTTGTAAATGGGCTGATGTCATGATGATATTTTTGCTTATGTAGTATTAGGTACAGGGATAATGAAAGCATTTGTAAAGGACAGAAATATATTCCTGCACTAGGGTAGTGAAAGAATTTCTTAAGACCAGGCATCTCGCACATTAAGTGGATGGCACCATTATCTCAGTAGGAGATTGTCAAAGAAGATTTAAATGATGAAGACATCATGGTACAAGATAAGGGACTGTGTAATCATAAATAAAGAAATGGATTCCAAGAGATCTCGTCATGCAATGCTTTTCCTCTTTCTTCAGTTTTGTTTTGTAAGTTTCTGACTACATTGAAATTTAACTCAGTAATACATGAAATCAGTCTGGGTTATTTTGCTGTTTATTTGGACTGCAGACAAGATTATAGCTGAAAAAGTCTTCTGAACAGTTCATTTATACAGTTTTCAAACATACAAACAAAAAAAAGACAGACCAACAAACAAGAAAACTAAATTTAAAAACAAATAAAATAGGTACTATTATAACTGCAGGTCCAAGACCAGTATGTTTGTAAAAACATCTCCATATTACCTTTCCAAATATTGCATTAGAAAATACTGCTCTTAGGATCCCTGGTAGTCTGTTCCATGGCATGGGGACTACATTCAAAAAGGTGGAATCTGCAAAACAGCTTTGAGACTTTGTAGTTTTTGTTAAATACCTGAACTTTGTCTAAGGCTCATGGTAGTACTATAGCATTAACTGAGTGACTTAGTTGCAGGCCATCTTCCCGAAAGTCAGAGCATGGAACAGGAGCTTTTTTCTTCAGAATCCCTGTAACTATCGATTCTCCTTTTCACTGGCCCGTGAACCTATTAATTCCTCCAAGTCCTTGCACTAAATATTTGCCTGCATTTGTAACCTGGAGGTGAGACGTGAACAGCTGGGAGTGGCCATATCACTTTAGAGATGCTGAGACTTCAGGCTCATCCTTAGTTCCTCCCTTGCATGCTGACAGCACTGTTGAGCTGGGCAGCCAATGAGAGTAGAAGTAAAGTACTATTGCATAGGGATAAACACCATCAGCATTTGAACAATTGCATATTCCTCAGGCTTTTTTTTGGCAAAACAATGTATGTGATGCATCTGGGCCCCTGACAGTCACTTTTGTGGAAGTCTTGCAGAGGTGTGAAATCTTGTTCCTAAAATTTAGGATATTTTCAATAACACCCTTCTCAAGGGAATCATATTCATTTTCCTGTTAACCATGAACCAGAAATAGGGAAGAAGTTCCCTTTTATCATAGAATATCTTCAGTTGTAAAAAGTCATTGCAGTTTGTGATCTTGGACAGTTGAGTGTATGTAAATAAGAGATAAAGCAAGCACCTCACCTATTCCATATGAATCCAATCTCTAAATACTCTTGTTTATTATTTGAAGGGAACAAGTACACTATGCCACTCTACCCACTGATTCTCCCTGTTAGAGAGTAGTCATTGTTTCTTAGTCCACATCATCTCCAAAGAAGTCATCAGGTATGATATGACTCTGTTTCTTGTCTGTCTGTCAGAGTCTGAGTGGAAAAAAAACTCAATTAAAAATGTCTAGTAGAGTATTACTTATATCCTCCACCTTAAATGATGACATTGACACAGCTTAAGAAATTAGTGGTACAATAATGGTAGAATAACTGCACAATAGTTAAATAACAAAGTGCAATATGGAGCAGTTTCAACAAAATCAAAAGTTCATAATAATACATTAAATTCAGATTCTTGTCGAGTCATTGAAGGTAATTTCATTGACAGAAAAAGAAACGATAACCGTTCTTTGAAACCACCTTCAACAAACAAATCAATTTTGTTTCTGCAGGGATGCAAGCCCCCCTGCATACCCATTGTGGGAGAATACTCCCCACACACCTCTTGGGCATATATATATATATATATATATATATATATATATATATATATATATGGATCACCTTCATTTCATCAACAGTTCATTTCACCGACACTCAACTCAGCAGGCCCAATTCACTGACACCTCATTTCACTGACACTCATTTCATCGAAAATGATATATGGCCTATTCCCCACTGTAGAGCGACCCTGGAGTCTGTTCCAAGGTTACACAAGAATTTAGAAAAAAATGTAAATTCCACTGTCTGTGAAAGTATTCACTCTTTTTGCATTCCCCCAAATTGCATTGATGACACAATGTGTTCCCTTAAATTCATTCAGCTGACTTTGTAAGACCAAGATAAAATATCATTCCAACAGTTAATTCCAATGTATAGACAATCAAACTATGTTGGTTATGCTTTTAGCTTGTGTAATGCCTTTGCTGAAACATTTTAACTCTTCATTTTTTACATGCCCAGGTTTACATACTTGGGCTGTACCTGCAAATGGCCCATTAAGATCAGTACACTACCCTAGCAAACAAATATAAATAAATAAGTCAGATTTTTAGTGAAGCTCCTTAAAGATCATGTCTAATGGGATGACACTTTTTTATACAAAACAAAAGGTCATTTTTCACCCATATATATCTAAACTTTTTCTTTAATTTGCTTCAGAACATGGAAGACTAAAGGTAGTGAACCATGTTTAAGGCATTAGTATTCATAGACAGGCAGGAGGCATTTATGTTGCACTCTGGTTATGCTGGATTAGAGTGGGTAAGTAATTGTTAATTAGTTATGTTAACTATCAAACTGTTAAAATGCAGTTTGACAAAACAACTAATGATGGTCTTTAAATATCTTGGGACAGCTTCCAGGCCTAATTGATTGATTCTTGTACTGTGACCTATAGATGAGAGCAAGAGTATATTCCTTTGGAATTTATTATATATGTACATTTATATATATGAGAAAGAATGTGTTTGCTTTAATTTGAAACGAGAATGGAACACTATTGTCACATATATATTTTCTGTTGGAAAATGTCTCACGATTTCTGTATCAGTAGCTATACAAGCTTTTTGTGAATACTAGATGTTATGATACTTGCATTGTTACGTTTTTAAAAATGTTATGAACACTTTTAGAATGGGCAATTCTAGGTGTTGGAAACCTTGGTGATCTCTTTGATTGATTAATTGAAGCAATTAGAAGCCCGCCAAAAGTGCCTTTATGTATATAAAAAGGAAAAGTTCTATTTGTATATGAAACTTGATCTGAAGAAGCATAGCTTGTCTATGCGAAAGCACTTATTATTTTATCTCACAATAAATTTTGTTTTCTTTTGTTAAAAACAGAGGTATTAATTTATATGTGGTGACTCCTTCTGTTTCTTGATACCATTCATCTGTTTTTTACCTGTCGGAAGGCGTCTTTGAGTACCAACAGCAGTTCTTATTTACAAGTTTTTCTGCTATCAGTGTGCTGTTATTGGTTCTACACATGGATTCGACGGATATCGAATTAGATTTTCGACCAGAGACGAGGGAGGTCGTGACACCAGCTTGGGAATCTCTTCTACACTGCAACACCAACCCTTTATTGACTCTGGAACTCTCCAATAACTCTACATCCGTGAACACCACGAGTAACGGTGAGATGCTAAATGAGTTTAATACTCTTTGTAAAACTTTCCAAGATGACATGTATAAACTGCAGAGGTATGCCTGGCAGCGTTTACATCTTGAGGCATGCCTCTATTTCAAGGTTATACCTCGCGGCATGCGAGTTTTTTGCATGCCGACATATGGGGAAAGCCACCCCATATTGCTACGGAAATGGCAAGACCTGAATATAGGTTTAGGATTTAGTTACATCAAGCTGTTACTAGAATACTTTGCTCCCTTGGAGATGGATCTCAGGGGCAAGATAGACTTGCAACAACGTCACTTCAATGAGTTTTACAAAACGGAGTATTTCCATCAAAGACTAGATAATGTACGGTCACAAGTACATTTATTTAGTGAGAGACTCAGACAGATAAAACAAAGAAAGCTTGTCAGAGACTCAAAGGATTTTGCTGTCGGCCAGATATTTGTCTGGCCAAGAACTGCACACTCCTCTGCCACGACTGAGGCAGTGACCTCTCACCATGCAGCAACTACATATTCTACAGCTGCAGAAGTCAATGATGTACCACTTACTCCAACTTTAAATAACTCTCACTCTGTGGAAGCTCCATCTTCCGCTGCTCTGCACAGCAGCTCTACAAGAAATAATATCATTAATAATACCCCTCTTCCTAATCAACAAGCCGACAAAAACCATACAACATCTGGGGCTAGACCTAAAGATACAGCAAGCTCAATGACTCATTTTTTACCGTTTCCCGTCAAACAACAAACGGCCTGGAGAGGCCGTTCCAACAGCAGGGGGCCCCGCAAGAGGAAGGGCTCAGAAGAAAAATACGGACAGACGAGAAAGCAAAGGAATTAAGTGATCTAGTTTGTAATTTATCAGATTTTCCATTATCAGACTGCAGTTACACTTCTTAACAAAGGACTTAATTTTATACCCTCTCAAGTTAGCCAATTAAGTGAGACTTTGATAGATCTTAGATCATTCTGTCGAAATGTGGCCTTAAAATTATTTTTTAAAGATAAAACTGCCATACAGACAGATACTATTAAAGAGTTATTCAAACGGAAAAGCAGCTTTATGCCACCCATTCCAAATAACCTGGAATGCTTTTCCAAACTATGTGAAAAAGATATTTATGACTATTTTGTTAAAAACCATAGAAGAAGTAATTTTTTTAATTTGACAGAACAAGAACTTAGATCGCTTAATGAATTAAAACGGGACTCAAGAATAACCATCAAACCTGCAGATAAAGGCGGGGCGGTAGTATTGCTTAACACTACTGAATATGTTACCACTATGACATCTATGCTTGCTGATACTGATACATATTCACCAGTGTCTAAGGCTTTTGTTGATAACATTATTAAGAGAATACAGGCAGATCTATATGACCTTTTATTATGCGGGCAAATTAGTTGCGAGACCTATGAATATTTCATGATTGAATTCCCTGTGATACCAGTCATAAAAGGCCTGCCTAAAATACATAAAAATGTTACACCTGTGCCGATGAGACCCATCGTAGCCAGTGAAAGATGGTGCACATACACCATCTCTTCTTTTTTGGAACGGATGCTGAGACCAATGGTAGATGCAATTCCCAATATACTGTCAGATTCATATCAACTGATCCAGTCTCTTAGAGCTTTTAAACTTGATAAAGATGCTTCTAACTATTTATTAGTAACAATGGATGTAGTCAATCTGTTTACGTGCATACCCAATGGGTTGGGACAGCAAGCAATTAATGACTTACTACTTAGTAAATCCCAGTACAGTAAGAACAGACAGATATTGATTAATTATCTGCTTGAGATAGTACTCAATAACAACGTTTTTATGTTTAAGAATAACTTTTATTTACAGAAGTGGGGGGTTGCCATGGGCACCCCCTGCGCCAACAGTTATGCAAACCTAGTAGTTTATGAGTGGGAAAGTAAGTTCCTATTCAATCACACCCTATTTAGTAATGTTAAACTCTACAAAAGGTTTGTAGACGATGTACTCCTTGTTTGGGAAGGTAGTCAGAATGACTGTATTAAGTTTATCAAAGACATAGAGACCACAAGTCCTTTTCTTAGGTTTACCATTGAATCCTCGAGCTCAGAGATTAATTTTCTAGATCTAACCTTAAGGCTCAATACAGATAGGCAAATTAGTACTTCGCTTTACAGAAAACCAACTTGGAAGAATTCTCTATTAAAGTTTGAGAGCATGCATCCTAGACATACCTTCCCAGGTATAGTCATTAGTCAACTCAATAGAATATCAAGAATCTGTACTAATGAAGATGATTGTTTACATGAAGTTGCACTATTAGAACAGCTACTCAAAGACAGAGGATATAATCATAACCTCATCAGGGACTGCAAACAGCACGTACTAGGTTCCCCATTGACCACACATACCTCAACACAGGGCCTTCGTCAGTTTTCTCATCATATCAACAACAAACAAGGCCATATAGATAAAATATCTTTTTTGTTAAAATACACGAGCGATGTGGTAAACATCCAAAAGATTATTAAAAAGAACTGGAATGTATTGAATTTGGATCCATACACCACACAGATAGTTGGCATGCACCCCACTTTTAGTTATAGAAATTGTAACAACCTTAAACAAATTTTGTGCATTGATAAATATAATATCATTAATAAAGAAATGACTCCACTCAAGATAGGGACCTTTCCCTGTGGCAAATGTCACATGTGCCCACATATCTCCAAGAAGCAAATTTTTGAACATCCCCTAGGTTTATATGTTTTTAAACCAAACAATGATTTTTATAGCTGTGATAGCACAAATCTCGTATATCTTGCCACATGTGAATGCTGTCCAGCATTCTATGTAGGTCTCACTAAGAGGAGACTTAGAGATAGAGTGTATAATCATCTCTACGACATCAGGAAGAAGAATGAGCAAAACGCACTCGCTAAACATATCAATGAGTTCAAATCACATTATTTTACTTTTAAAGTGTTACAAGTATTGAGAGACAATGCTAGGGGAGGAGACAACATTAACAATTTAGCTTGTATGGAATTAAAATGGATACTTTTACTGCAAGCACACGTTGATCCTGGGATAAATCAATATCTGTCTATAAAGCCCATATTAAATAACAGACCTTTATAACAGCATATTTTATATTTTATATAGAGGCTACTTCAGTTAGCTTCATATTCCTACTTGACTCATAATGAGTCCTTACTGGAATGTATTCTTGTTAGTTTTAATTTTTATTTTTTATATTTTTTATTTTTTATTAATTCTTACTGCTGAATTTAGATACTTTAGATATATCTCATCAATAAGAGCTACAATATTAACTGAAGGTTGACATATCATGACTGATAGGTTGTATTCAGAGTAATTTATTATATTTTTTCTTTAATCCATTTTGATAATATACATTATCTTACTACATTTAGGTTTTTATTACTTTGGGCAATCAGACAAGTCATTCTAAATTTGTTGTATTAAGACACATACCAAAAATGTATCATACTCAGAAATTTGACGTGAGGTCTTTATGCCAGAGGCCGTTTTCCAGAGCTCGTGTTCAATTTTAATGTTAATTTTAATTTTAGCTTACAATAAGGCTCTATTAAAATGGACTTGCCTTTTTCTTCTTTTTACAGAATAATATATACAGTTTGGATATATAATAATATTATGCTTTATAAAATCCTCCTGGTGATTAACTATAGTATTCTATGTTTATATGAAAATCAACTACACAATAAAAACAGCAATAAGGTTTTTATTTTATGCAG
The DNA here is from genome assembly GCF_019279795.1 of Protopterus annectens. NCBI lineage: Eukaryota > Metazoa > Chordata > Ceratodontiformes > Protopteridae > Protopterus > Protopterus annectens. Next base: position 1,371,695,809 of record NC_056743.1, read on the forward strand.
TTTTCATTCCATGCACTTGTTTTATGTACTTTTTATTATTTCATGTTTTTTATTCCATGCACTTTTTCACTCTATGCACTTTTACTTGACGCATTCCTGTGCGTACGAGTAGGACACTTTGAGATCGTTTAGGAAAGTTGAATGTTAAATGATGGCACGAAATCTCTTATTCGTTGTCATCATGTCTAAACAATTTTATATAAAGTCTCAATATGATATCTGCATTTTACAGATTAGGTACCTTGAACTTAGCTTTGGACATTGTTCTGTGGTACACCATGAAATCCTGTCGGTTAACTACATAGTGTTAACTATAAAAGGTTTTATTTCATGCATTCTCGTTCATACGAGTAGGATACACTGAGACCATGTGGGAATGTTGCACCAAAGCAGGAAATCTCCTAATTGCTGTTACCAACTTTTAAAAAATTTTTATAAAATTTTTATAATGTTCGATCATGATATTTGCACTTTATATACCAGGTGTTTTGAATATTACTCTGCTGTATAGCACGAAATCTTGCCAGCCAACATTTATTGTATATGAGAAAGAATGTGTTTGCTTTAAATTGAAACGAGAATGGAACACTATTGTCACATATATATTTTCTGTTGGAAAATGTCTCACGATTTCTGTATCAGTAGCTATACAAGCTTTTTGTGAATACTAGATGTTATGATACTTGCATTGTTACGTTTTTAAAAATGTTATGAACACTTTTAGAATGGGCAATTCTAGGTGTTGGAAACCTTGGTGATCTCTTTGATTGATTAATTGAAGCAATTAGAAGCCCGCCAAAAGTGCCTTTATGTATATAAAAAGGAAAAGTTCTATTTGTATATGAAACTTGATCTGAAGAAGCATAGCTTGTCTATGCGAAAGCGCTTATTATTTTATCTCACAATAAATTTTGTTTTCTTTTGTTAAAAACGGAGGTATTAATTTATATGTGGTGACTCCTTCTGTTTCTTGATACCATTCATCTGTTTTTTACCTGTCGGAAGGCGTCTTTGAGTACCAACAGCAGTTCTTATTTACAAGTTTAACTATCAAACTGTTAAAGTGCAGTTTGACAAAACAACTAATGATGATCTTTAAATATCTTGGGACAGCTTCCAGGCCTAATTGATTGATTCTTGTACTGTGACCTATAGATGAGAGCAAGAGTATATTCCTTTGGAAATAAATGTCTGCTTTGGAGGGACCAATGCAACATGTCCAGTGAGAGAAAAATACTCTTGCCAGAATCTTGGTATACCATTAATTAAAGAATATCATCCCAATATGAGGATAACAGGAAATACATTTGGCATAATTGTTAATGTCTTTGCCTTCCATGTACATAGTACAAGGTATGATCCTGACCTCTGCCAAATGTCTGTGTGGAGTTTGCATGTTTACCCTGTATCTCTGTGAGGTTTCTCCCACCTCCTGAAACCATGTTAGATGTTTTCACATCAAACTCACCATAGAATGGAGCTCTAGGCAGCAGCACAGGTTCTAGATGGTGACTGCAACTTTTATAGACCAAACACTTTGGGCATAAGATGTGGTGCACAGTATACTCTAAATTGAAGAACACAGATCACAAACTGCATGCTGTGTCAGGGCTAAAATTAGGCTGTAGGTGATTTAGTCGCATTGACTAATTTCATCAAAAATGTGCATGGGTAATTGCCAGTGATATATGGGTTTTCAACCCAACCTTTGCCAAGGACACACATACTAACAGTGGGAGGGGTCTACGCATTCTTATTGGACAGTGTGTGTCTGCCATAAAAGTCAGTAGCCCTGGATGAAAAAGCTTCTGGTCAGCAAATGCCTATTACCTTGGGTTACTAGGGATAATTATAATGAGCAAAACACTTAATGTAAAATCAGTCAGCTGGCCAAATCTGAACTAAGGATTGTTACAGTCAATATGTGCTCACTGGCAGGATACAGCTTGGAAGTGGATGGCATGATGATGATGATAAGGAGGAAGCTGGGCATGTTCTGCATTCAGGAGAGGAGATAGAAGGGCAGCACAATAAAGCCACTTGGCTTGGGATCTAGTCTTCTACTCATGTGGAGAACAATCTAGAAATGGCGAGGGAACTGGGCTACAGAAGGCAGTGACAGATGTTATCAGAAGGCAGTGACGGATGTTATTAGAATTAATGACAGACTCATGGCAATCAGACTCCAGTGTAATGATAATTCAGTATTTATAACTTCAGCCTATTCCTCACAATTGGGTTGTGCTAGTGATAGTGCATTCAGACAGCAGTTGCAGGACCTACTAGATAAAGCAGAACAACAGAGTTGTTGATAATGATGGACCTGACTGCATGTAGCTGGACAGACAGAACAGGATATGTGGACTGTCTGGGTCCACGTGGATGGATCAGCAGAAATAAAGAAGAAGAGGCCATTCTAGACTTCTTTCTGGTAAATGGTTTGATGGTGGCCAACATATGATTCAGCTAAAGAAACAGTCACAAGATCACATACAAGTGCCTCAAAACAGCATGTGTGAGTGTTATAGAACAGATATGCAGCATAGCCAGGTATGGAAAAAAAGGTACATCAGGAAAGCTGGTAGTGGAATGCAGAAGTCTAGGAAGCCATCAAAAGAAAGAAGGCATGCAAGAAAAAGGATATAGAAAAAAAAAACAGACCAGACAAGGAATAGATACTGGTTGGCTAACAAAGAGGCTAAGATGGCAGTTACAATAACAAAGAACAGCACATCAGAGGCACTCTGCCATCTTCTGGAAAGTTTTGCAAGGCAAATATAGATAAAGAAGACAGTAATCAGACACCATTCATAAGGAATGCCAGTGATAACCTGCTCACCAGTCTACAGGACATCAAGGGCAAGTGAAAGGAGTACTAGTAATTGTACTTCCCTAGACAGTGTCTACACTGACAGAAGAGGACTTAGAAGAAGTAAGAACAACACTAAGGAAAAATAAATCAGGAAAAGCAGCTGGCTCAGATGAGGTTGCAGCAGTTATGTTCAAGACATTGGTTGAACTAACTGAGAAATCACTCCAGAGGGTACTCATTCCACTATGGAGAGCAATATGTACTGAAGAATAAGCATTCTAGTGCAAGTGTACAAAAACAAAGATGACATTCACAAGTGTCATCAGTCTAGATGTATCAAACCCCTGTCAAACTGCATGAAAGTTCTGGAGAGCATGATTGATAAAAAATAACCAGATTGGTAGAAAGTAGGACGGGAGATGAGTAGTTCTTATTCAAATCAGGATGCAGCACAATTGACCAGATGTTTGCAGTGAGACAAATTGTGGCAAAGAAGCTAGAGATGAGTAAGAGTCCATATGGGCATTCCTAGACTTGAAGAAAGCATATGACAAGGTATTAGAAATCTGACTTGGGCATTTCTATGATGGTTCAAACACACAGAAAAATTAGTAGAATTAGGACAGGCTTTGTGTGTCAGGGCTGGTAACAAGACACAAACAAAGGGCAGGCTTTGTATAAGAACCTAAAGACAAAAGTAAAAACATTGTTCAGACTCACACAGGACTCCCCAGTCAGACTGGATATGCATCTTGGTTCAGATTTAAGACCACTTCATAGTGGTGATGGACTAGATTAGCAAATAGGTCAGATGGGAATGATCAACAAAGCTGTTATATGCAGATGATGTGGTGTTACAGGCAGATTCTGAAGAAGAACTTCAACAAATGTTAGGGAGTGGAATGCAATGCTGAAGGTGCAAGTGATGAAAATAAGTACAGATAAGACATTTGTAATGGGGGAAAATCAGAAGATGTTGACACTTGAAACAGAAGGTTAAACAGTACAAGTTAACAGCTTCAGTTATGTGGGAAAGGTGGTTGAGTAGAAGGGAAGTCAGAATGAGGCAGCCAAAGCTAGAATCAGAGGGGCTGCAGCCAACTAGTGCAGAGTCCCAGGGGTAGTGTGTGACAGAAGAATGCGAAATAAGCTGAAAAGTAAATTGCACAAAGCAGTGATTATCAGTATAATTGTATGGTACAGAAACCTGGGCAGTAAAGGCAGAGCAAAGGAACAAGCTAGTGGCATAGTGATGAAGTGCATGGGATGGGTGGTACAATGCACACTTTGGGAAAGACAAAGATGTTAAGACAGTGGAGAGTAAGCTCATGTAACTCCAATTGCAGAGAAGGTCAAAGAGAACAGATTAAGGGGGGTTGTTGACATGTTCAGCAAAGCAGAAGACAACCTGCTGAAGAAGATTTGAGACAGAAAGGAAGAAGGTAAGTTGAAGTAAGAGCATCCACCAAGGAGATGGAAGGCTTGTATGAGAAAAGCATGCAACAGTCAGACATGGCTGTTAAAAGAGGTAGGACAGTGGCATTGAATCGAGAGAGCTAGCAGCAGTTGATGCGGCACCCCAATCCCAAGGAGAAAATTGGAAAAAGGGGGTTTGATGATGATGATGATAAAAGCAATATTTCCTAAGGTATTCAAATGCCTTAAACTGAAGAGCAGCTACCTCCACAGAGACTAATTTATAAGCCAATATGGAAAGACAAATTACTGCACTAAATCTGCAGATCAGAGATAACCTTCCATAGAGTCAATCTCAACATGAGTTTTAGAAGTCACACACAGTTGCTATAAGACGTTCAAAATACTTGGCTATTTCAAAAGAATGATTGATTATCTGACCCTCACTGATTAGCTGAGATTGGATCCAGTCTATGCACCATTACGTTTCCTAGTATTTGTCCTCACTCCTGCTATCTTAAAGCTAAGCTAAAATATTGGAGATCCCCAACTGCCAACTCATCAAACCCTCCAAAATGAACTCCATATACTAAAAATCGTCTCAAACCAAATATTAAAAGGTGTAGCATCATCACTTTTGGAAAGCAGCTTCTACTCTCACCATACTATATAGACAAGATGTCGCTAAAAGATGAAAATGTAGTTAGGGACTGAAGTTCTTGGGTAGAAAGCATCCTCTGTTTTGACCATCATGTGACAACAGCTGCCAATAAATCCTTTTATTTAGCTTAATTAATTACTAGAGGAATATCATCATGGTCTGAACAGGTATACACTTTCTTATGCTCAGCATTGATGAAGCCAGTTGTCAAGTACAATGCTCCCTTTGAGATTTATCTCACTAAATATTTCAAATAATTAGAAATATCACAAAGGTTCACAACCAAAAAAAATCACAGGCCTAAAGTCCCTGAATGACTAGGAGAGGCTGAAACTTGATACCTTTATACAGTGTCTAATAGACTTTTGAGGGGAGATCTCTGTCTTGTTTATCAGACCATTAGAAATATTGGTCTGGACCTCCTGTTTCTTCACAAGTCCAATATTGCCACCAATACTAGAACCAGAAACCTAATTTCACAGTCAGATAAATAAAACACGTAGTAGAGACAGGCTAATAACTTGGCATCTCGCAAAACTCTGGAATAAACTTACCCTACATGTTAAGCGGTGTGACGCATTATCTTCCATTAAACATAAACTAGATGACTGGATGGGTATCCATAAATTTACTCTGATATTGGCTAGTATAACCCATGTGGACAAAGGAAGTGTAGTCTGAGGGAGGATACTGGCAAGTTGTGAATGGTCATAAGACTGAGTAACTTTGGAATGTCCATGCATCTATGATTCTATTTAATAAAACATCACACTGTGACAGCAGATCTGCTGATGTTACTTGCACTTCTGGAGAACCAGAAGCATTTGTGCATATTTTATACTGGTGAGATTTCCTGCACTCATTTTTGATATTTATATTGTAGATATTGTGCAGTTTTGCTGATAAATACTGGGCCTCTCCTTTTAGCTACCCTTTGGTTGAAATCGAGTCTAGGTTTCTACTTTTGTGATAGTGACTCATGACCTGTAAGGATTGAGTAATCACTTATTTTATGGAGCAAAATAAAGTTAACTCAATCGTTTTCACCATCATCCATCATTTTCCCCCACTCTACATGATGAAAGGGTGTCGTGTCACCACATCACTCAGCTCTCTTCCACTCTCATATCTTCTTTAACAGATCATTTCAGTTCCACTGTCCTACCTTCTTTAACATGTTGCAGGTTTTCTCTTGCACAGTCTTTCCATCTATTGAATGGAAGTTGTCATCTCCTCTTCCCTTTATCCTTCCTCTCCAAAATCTGTTTTATGTAACTGAGTTCTGCTTTCCTGTACATGTGACTGTACCAATGCAATTGGTTCTCCTTGACCTTCTCTGTAACTGGGGTGAATTTGGCTTCATTGATACTGTATGTCAGAAGAATGCCAAAGAAGCTGAAAAGTAAGATGTAGAAAACAGTGGTGCAACCAGTACTACTACATGGTACAGAAACACGGGCAGTGAAGGCAAAGCAGTTGAGGAAGCTAGAAGTGATGGAGATGAAGTGCTTGAAACAGGTGGCAGGAAGCATACTGTGGACAGGTGAAGAAATTAGGACATCAGAGTAGAAGCCTAAGTAGCTCTAGTTACAGAGAGGGTCAAAGAGGATAGATTACAATGGTTTGGTTACATGTGCAGGAAATCAGAAGACAATATAGTGAATAAGATATTGGACAGGCAAGAAGAAGACAAGAGTAAACAAGGGCCTCCAGCAAAGAGATGGAGGGATTCTATGACAGCAGACTTGTGACAGTCAGGCATGACTGAAGAAGAAGGTAAAAGAGTGGCACTGAATCAAGATAGACAGTGACAGTTGACGCAACACCCTGTCACATATAGAAAATGGGAAAAAAGGGGATAACAATGAATGATGGCTGATGTCTTCACTTCTTCATCTTTCCTGCAGTGTGCATCCTACTGCCCATCTCAGGCACATCACCTCTATCAACTAAAGCTTCTTCCGTTGTTTTGCCTTTATTTCCCATATTTCTAAGCAATACAAAGCACTGAACGCATCACTGCTTCATACACCTTACTTTTAAGCTTCTTTGGCTTTCATCCGGAACATTTCTCCCCAGGCCTCCGCTGAAAACAGGCTCTGTGGAACCTAGTCGGACTTTCCCGGTCAACAAATGATAAATAAAAAAAAAAAAATCTGTCTTATATTACTCATGACATGTTCTGCCATTTTGGTGTAACAGATCTTATTTTAGTTTAGGCCTTTCATTCAGATTTAACTTCTTCTCAAACAGACTTTACAGATGCTTCCATCTATACCAATTTGTTATCTACTTCTGAGTTCCCCCCCTTTGCTACTTGACCACTGTCGTGTCTGTACTCAGTGTCATCCTATGTGCAATTGGTTTTGTATTCCAGTCCCGTTATCATTTGAGTTCCTATTCATTCTACTTGTAATGCCACACAGTCTGCATAAAGCATCTTTGTTGATCTGTCCTTCTGACTTGTTCACTAATGTAGTCTGTCACCAGAATGAACAGGAGTGGGATTAGAACTGAGTGCAGATGCACACCCACTCCCACTGAGAACCCCTACGTGAGTCTGAATACTGTTCAAACATGTGTCAGTGGCTTCTACTACATATCCTGCACTAATTTCACTAGTGTTTCCTGGATTTCTAACAAAGGCAGTACTGTTCACATACTTTGCCCTATTCCCCATGTCCAGGAATGCTTATTCGGACACATTCCTCATCAACAGCTTTTTCTCCACTATGTTTTTCAGCACACATAGGGCTAGTTGCACTGGATCCTCATTTAAACTTTAAATTCTAATTCCGCATCTAATTTTCTGTCACTCTGCAAATTCATTCACCAATCAGCCTCTTCAGCACTTTCACACAGTGTGATTGGAGTCTGATGCCTCTGTATTGCTTGATGTTATGAATATCCTCTTTGTTGCTCTACACTGGAACTAGAATGTTTCTTTTTCAGTCATCTGGGGTACAACTGCTCTCTCAAGAGTGCAATTAGTACCATCACCAACAGTTTCTCTTCTAAAGGCAACAACATCTTGACATAAATAGCTGAATGCCAAGTAAATTCAAAGCCATCTGCTAGAGATACACTGCAGAGTAGTCAGATGTATACGTCTGGTATATCTCTTTCTTCAGCTCTTGCGAAGAGCTAAACCAAAAAAAAAAAAAAAAAATGGAAAAAAAAGAAAAGAAGCCCAGTCTGACATGTATTCCAAAAAACATGGATATGTAAGTGTACTGAACTTTCCAGAGGTGTGAAGTAATTCAAAACAGGTACAAATTAGGCTTATGATGCTTTTGCTGTTTTCCCAGCAAGGAGGTGCAGCCTGAGGGAGGGTAATAACAAGAAGGGATACTCTCATTTTGGCCCTAACACAAATATTTCTGTTATTCCAAAAATAGTAAGTAGTGTTGAAAACTGCAGCAATCCTCTTTCTATAGGCACCATTGAGGAATCTTTATAGTTGTTAGGCTGATGCTTTTTGGCAAGTATAAAACATGTTCCATTTAAGAATTATGACTGCAGAATAACCCTGACATCAGTGTTTTTAATAATATTGCCTTGCATCCACTGACACTTTGTATAAAGCAGTATAGCTTTCACTATACAGATGTCGGTACTTGGTGAATTTTATATCACACTAACCCCCTAAATCACAGACTGCTGAGCATTCTACCTGTAGGGTATATATTCTGCACTCGGCTTAAGTTTTCTTGTCATGCTGTTGTGATACAACATAAAGACATCTTTAAAATATAAAGTCAATATCATTAGTTTTTACTAGTCAGCTTATCAAAACCAGTAAAAAATGCACAAAAGTGTACACACACACACACACACACACACACACACACACACACACAAAAAACACAAATGTCTATATTGGAAACAAATAGTTGGATGTGGAGAATTACTGTGCAACAGATGTATTGGATGTGGAAAATTACTGTGTAACAGAGGTAATGTTATGTAACCCCTGTTATGTCTTTTTTAGTGTTATTGACGGATTAATGATGACTCACACCTTTGGTCTTCTTGAGATTTCTCATCAGCAGGCCTAGAGGAAAAAGTTGAAAATGTCAGATTTAACATGACTGAACCACCCTATACAGCAGAAAGACCGAAGCACTAAAGGAGGTGGTGTATCCATATTCATAAAAGATATGCACACCTCCAGACTAGTAGCCCAACATAACGCATCAGAGATACTTCAGATACAACTAACACTGGGTAAAACTGCAATCCAGGTTGTAGGCTGCTATAGATCCCCCACCATGTCCCAAGACTCCCACTCTACATTCTAAAACACACTAGAAAATATTAGGGTACAACCCAATACACTTATACTGAGAGACTTTAACTACCCCACTATTAACTGGGAAAATTACTCATGTACCAACACACTTGGTCAACGTTTTCTGAAATTCATTAATTCCAATGCCCTGGAGCAACTGATTCGTACCCCCACCAGGGGTAGAAACATCCTTGACCTGGTAACTACTAATATGGGTAACCATTGCTCTACACCAGCAATCGACTTTTCCCTGGTCAGATCTGGCCACAAGTTAATCACCATTTATATCCGCATCCCAACCTCACCCACCCCAAAGGAAACCACTGTAAAAAACTTCTGCAAAGCCAATTTTGGTCTTCTAAAAACAGAGGTAGATAACTTCACGACACCCATGCAAATGAAAAATAGGTGCATGACTGCTGAATCATACACCAATGGACTGTATGAGCACATACACAAATGCATGGAATGGGCCATACCAAACAGAACCAACACGATCTCCTCCAAAAAAAGGAAGCCAACTTGGTGGTCCCCTACCATAAACAAACTCTACAACAGAAGGAAAAAATTGTTGCAGAAAAGGGTGAAGTACCAAGACTGGAAAAACTCCCTTGTTAGCCACAGCAAAAAACTGAGATCCTCATCAAATCCTCTAAAGCTAGCTATGAAAACAAAATTGCTGCAGATTCTAAAGACAACCACAAGGCATTCTATAGTTATGTCACAAATCTACATGGCAATACTCAGATCTGATCTGAGTTACAGCACAATGGCAAAACATATACAGAACCAACTGATATTGCCAACATACTGGCCAACCGGTTCAGTGTGAACTTTACCCCCTATCACCCCCTAAAGGGCCTATCACAATACATGTGGAATGCCAAGTCCCTGTTTTCACAGCTACACAGGTAAAAACTGCACTTTCCAAAGCCAAGAATGCAGCTTCCATGTGACCTGATAATATCCCTGTCTGTGTTCTACATGAATTACAAAGTGAACTGGCACTACACCTGAGTACCCTGTTCAATCACAGCCTCATTTCAGGATTTGTTCCTACCGAAAGGTGCACTGCTATGGTTATCCCAATCCATAAAGGGGAGCAACTACAAACCCTGGGAACTACCGCCCCATTAGCCTGATGAGTCTAATATGTAAGGCTATGGAGCACATCATCATGGACCTTATAAATAGGGACATAGGGAATCTCCAAACTCCGGACCCCATGCAGTTTGGGTTTGTGAAAGGTAGATCATGCCTGATCAACCTGATAGACTTCTTCGAGTCTGTCACCAGAGCTGTGGATGAGGGCAAGGTTGTTCAGACAGACTACCTAGATCTTGCCAAGGCCTTCAACACCATCCCTCACTCAGGAATCATAGATAGACTCACTAAACTAGGTATAAACCTGTATGTCATAAGATGGGTTGCCAATTGGCTCAGTGATAGAACCCACACTATGAAAGTAGCAGACTCCAAATCTGAATACCGACAAGTGGTGTACCACAGGGATCGGTCCTAGGTCCTCTCCTGTTTGGCATCTACTTCTCTGAAGTTCAGGCCAACACAAAGGGACTCTAGCTGACCAAGTTCACAGATGATTGCAAACTGGGAGCCATTATTGATTCTCCAAATGATATAGACATTCTACAAAAGGCCTCACTGAGGCCAATGAATGGAGCAAGAAACATGGCCTTAAGCTCAATGCCAAAAAATTGCATTGTCATTCCCTTTAGGAAAAATTCTGTGCCCATGATTTACCACATAGGCAGTAGTCCACTAAACACCGAAGGTGTGATAAGATACCTGGGGACACAGGTTGACAGCAACCTCTCCTTTGATAACCGCATTGCCACTGTAGTCAGAACGTCCTTCTGTGTGGCACATCTCATTACCAAAGGTTTCTCATCCAGGAAGAAAGAGGTCATAATCCCTCTCAACTCATCCCTCATTAGACCTATTATAGAATACAATGCCCTATTTGGTATGTACCTCACTCGACACCTACAACAACTGGAAAGGCCACAAAAATACCTCACTAAGAGGATCTTAGGCCTTAGACACATGGCCTATATGGACAGACTCAAAAAACTCCAGCTATACTCTGTTTAATATCGCCTACAAGGCAATCTCTGTTTGACCTACAAAGCCATGTCTGACCCAGAGCTGTTAGATATGTTACACCTAAAAAAATTCCAATCCCTCCATGCCACACACTCCAGGGAACTAAACCTCATTACCACAATAAACAGAACATGTTGGAGGGACAGGTTCCTAACCCAGAGACTTCCCATACTCTGGAATAAACTTTCCATTCACATCAAGCAGAGCACTTCACTGGCCCTCTTTAAAAAAATCTTGACGAGTGGATGGGCAATAGAAACTCCACCCCTGGGATCACTTCAGTGACCTTGCTTGACAGGGGCACTTGGAGCTAACTTAAGGGTGGCATGATGCTTGGAAATCTTCTTGGGCTAGGCTTATATAGGCTTCAAGGCCATTAGCCTAGTACACACCTATGAACCTATGAAGTAAAAATGGATAGGCAGACACCACTGCTTCTTAATTTTTGATATTATGAAGCAATATATTTTGTTTAATGCCATTTTTAGAAACTGGCCATTACTTGGGATTCAGAAACAGTTTTCATTTCATGATAGCTAGCAATTTTGTGAGAATAGTAGGCACTCACACGGTGTCTGTGAATCAGAGACACAATTAGTAAGTTTGCAGAAAGCTGAGAAATCCCGCAGCTTGCATAATACGCAAACAGCAGTATGAGATAGAAATGAGTAACTGTATTAAAATGAAACCAATCACAGATGCAAATGAGGGTAAAGAATATGACAGAGCAATTCTGAAAATATATATTCCATGGGGATAAACAGTATCTCCATTATTGGTGATTGCATCAAAAACTTGGGAGTTAAGGGACACTAATCACTAAAGTCATGTATGGGATAGCTGCTGCAGTAGAATTTTGTATATGAAAGAGGCTGTTATCACTGCAGGTAGTCATGGTGTTGGAAGTTGCTGCCTCTATCTGTACCCAGTTATCCATTTGTGCTTAACATATCATATACTGTATGATACATAAATTGTGGACTGCTACCATAAGGACAGAGCAACCATTCAGCTAGTTGAGATGTGTCACTCTCAAAGGCAGCTAGAGCCAGATCATGGTAAAATGGGGCCATAGATAGTATAATGTATCTGTGCTCCCCACCCACCAGAGCCATTCCAGCATCCCATCACTTAACTATTTCTCCCCACTTACCTGTTATACTGTTCAAACCTGTCAATGTGCATACTACTTTCTTCTTTACTTCAACAGTGATTACAGATACTTGGATTTAATTTAAAACTTTGACTTCAAATTTTATAGTACAAACACTGATAACCATTTGATAAACAAAACAATACATTCTCATAATTAAAACAGACTTAGTATGAGCAACCATACGTGTCTCTGCCCTTGAAACTCACATTCATTGAAAATACATCTGGACGGTGGCAGATTAAGTGTACCTATAGGCTGTTTCATAAATGCATGTGTTCTTTGATTCACCTTCTTGATTGTATTAAATTATACTCCCCATCAAATACAGCAGTACTTCTAAGAGAGTGTTTAATATTTGTAGTTTTGAACATTTTTTCCAATAAGCAGTGAAACAAAATGTATAAACCAATAATGACAAAGCTACCCATTTCAGATATTTCAACCATAAAAGGCCACTCAAACTACTGTCATTATAATCCACCAATATCAGTTAATATACACAATCTCTGCAGAAGTAAAAGTCATTTGAATAATTTCACATTATAGAGAGCTATTAATAATGCAGAGGTTGCTGCTGGCAAATAACTTGGCATTTCAGTGCTTCATCCACAAATGTAGTGCCTGCTGCCCTTGAAGAATAAATTGCCTACATTATATTTAAAAAAAATTGGTGTGCTGGTGATATGTAATAGATAATGGCTGTCAAACAAGGACAAAATATTATAAGTTACTAGGTATCTCATCTAAAAGATGACACACTCAGAAGTGCAGCATCCCAGTTATATTGCACTGCAGTTTCATCAATCGTTTTGGTATAGGAATAGAACCCGCAGCCTTCACACCAAAAGCAAGTGTGCTACCTGTTGCAGCACTGACACTGACTATAAGCAACAAAACTAAGTAACTCTATGACTGACATTGATAGACTGTAATCCTTGTTAATTTACAAAAACTAACTAAATAAATAATATTAAAGGAGAACTGGCAGTTGGTGTGGAGGTTTAAGGCACTTGGCTATCAATAATTAAGGTTCAGGGTTTGACTCTGAGCAAAGTCACTTAACTGGGCACGCAAATGCACACACACTCATACACAGACACACCCCTAAGAGCTGTGCACTCACTGCAATCTGTTCTCCTGAAATGGTATAGCAATCCATTGTTCTTGTTGTTACTCCAATCTGCATTCTCTGCTGCGAATCTTGAGAGGTGCTGCTTTGTTTCTCCTGGACAATAGGTAGCTGCCTAGGTCATCCAGTGCTTTATCTGCTTCTATACATAACACAGGGGATAAACAGAGTACCATTTCCTGTGGACACTGAATTATGTGTGTCTTTAAGAATACTAGGTACTTGGAACTTTCAACAACGTATGCGCGATACTGTGTTTTTTTCCCAGGCATCTGACATTAAGAATAGTTCACCAGTTCCTCAGTGCTGTGCTACAGCATATGGGGGACCATATGCTGACTCTCCATATTAAAATGGAGAGCGAGAGGCAACACAATGTGGGATTTTTATGACGATCCATTTCTGGAGGCCATAGGCTGCAACTACATTGCAATAAAGGCTCCACCTGGGGAGCAAGGACAAAGGTATTGTAGCTATAAGGGAACTCACTCTATTAATTGCCAGGTGGTCTATAATCACAATGTATAATATATAATGTGCAAGCCACTCAGCCAGTGCCCATAATTCTCATATATGACATATGTGCACTCTATAACAGCAGTTTGTACTGGGACATTTTATTAGCGATACCAGATATACCATGCAACCATGGATAATAACAGCAATTAGAAACCCTCAGATTGTGGCAGATAATGGCTGCTGCAATACCTTGTCACAGACCAGGATCATTATCTAATGTGTTTTTGGCCTGCTTAAAGCCCATGTCTGACATATGAATATAATTGGCGGTATACTACAGTATGACATTGTAAAATGCAATAAAATCTTTGCAGTCTGTGCAGTTTTACACAATTTCCTGATATGAAAACAGTTACACCCGGGCAGAGGCATTCAGAAGGAAGTAGTATTAGCCAGAGAAGCAGAGGACATGGCTGATGAGGTGCCTGAGGCGAAGCCATTCACTGGGATGACTATGTCAGAATGAGGTGGTCACAATACGTCACAGCACTGGCTAAAAGGCACCATCTGCTTTGAAACTGCAGTCCAGATTAAAGCAATACATTACACTATAAAAACCTATATCACACATGTACTGGCCACACTGTGCATCAAACATAGGCTATCTAACTAAGATAGTACTGAGTGTAGGGTATAGATATCATTATATTCACAGGTCGCAAGAGTAACAGAAATAAATATTAACAAAGGGGAACATGTGTGTGTGTGTGTGTGTGTGTGTGTGTGTGTGTGTGTGTGTGTGTGTGTGTGTGTGTGTGTGTGTGTGTGTGTGTGTGTGTGTGTGTGTGTGTGTGTGTGTGTGTGTGTGTGTGTGTGTGTGTGTGTGTGTGTGTGTGTGTGTGTGTGTGTATGTGCGTCTGTGTGTGTGTGGGTGTGTGTGTGTGTGTGTGTATGTATAAGATACAATCAGATGAATATTGCTAAATCACATGTTTTTCTCATTATTGTGATAACCAACTCCATGCTAAGGGGCTCACTCCACTACATGAATGCACATGAGTGCCGTTAAAGAGCACTGAGCATGTTTTGGTGGGTCAGTAACTTATACAGAATCTTTAGGAAATACATTTCTCTTATGTAGTTAATATAAGCACTAAAAAACAAAACTGCTATTACATTTGGATACTATCAAGGTTGTACACTTTGTCCATGTCAGTGTTCGTACCCTATGATGTCATCATTCCATGTCATTTGCATGCCATTTATTTCCTTGCTGGCACCATGATCAGTTGTGCTAACTAGCTTCTCAATGTTGAACATAATGTGCCAATACCGTTAACATGTGAGAAGGGTGCCAGTGATCTCTGGAATGTAACCTGGTGAATGGCCATGGCTTCCAAGGGCTCTTCAGTTAGCAAGGTTCCCAGTCTGTGCCTTAAGAAAAGTAATATTCTTCTTCTTTTTATGTTTCATAAGAACCACCAGGAGCTCCTGACATCCCATTATAAAGTATTTGCCAGGAACAGTGTTTCCACAGTGGTGTCTGATGATACTGGCATACCATACTCTGGTGAGCACTGCAGATACCATGACAGTGACTTGCAGAGATGGTAACCTGGCCTTCTCCTCCAATTAGAAGCAGAGGTCAGAGCAAGGGCCCTTGAAATGTATTGTAAGTTCAAAAGGGACACTCCACTCAACATTATAGTCACCTAATAGGATGAATGCATTTTTGCTGGTTCATTTAGGGAGCTGCATGAGGAAATTACTAAATATATGGATTGCTGATGTCAGGGATATTAAGGATAGTGTGATCTCCAACAGTGATTTCTGTAAGTAGCCAATTATTGTGATAGACATTTTTAGTATTACTATGGTATAGTGGAATAAGCTTTAGGCCACTGTTGTGCGGTGGGTGGACTACATCTCATATACATGAGACAATTCTGTAATATCTAGATAAGCTTTCTAAAGATGTAATCTTTGCTGAAAATAACACTTTGTACTACTTGAATGCAGATGTAGTGCACGCTTTAATCTAGCAAGAATTGCAGTAGGTAGTGTTCTGTCTACCAGTGTCAAGACATAAATGGATAGTGAAATGTTTAATTAGCCTGCAAATATTGTTTAGTTAAAAAAAGTCCCCCCCCACCTGTTTTTAACTTTGAGAAGACACTTTTGTGATAAAACAATTAATCTGAGGGTACCTAGTTCTTCATGTTCATATGGGTACAGGTAGATATCCAGTCCATAAGAGTGATTCCTGAAGGAAATCATCCCATCTTTTGTTAAAAGTACAGTTATGTAAGTATATATATGAGATACATACAAACACACATACATACAAACATACACACTCACTCAAACCTATACATATAGATAGATATACACACACAGAAGTTGTGTGTGTATGTATGTGTGCATGCATATTCGTGTGTGTGTGTGTGTGTGTGTCTAGTTTTTCATTTTTTATTTTTTTTTAATTTTTCTGTGCCTAACACTTTCACAGTAATAGCATAATAGACATCCCCTTTCTTCCAATTAATCATGGACCTGCCTCTCACCATATAGTCACCACATAGTAATGACCTGGGTACATCTTTGGGTCAAGGCTGTCTTTACATGGTGGTTAACTCCTTTCACATCAAATACCTGAAAAAAAGAAATCCATATTATATTAACTTTATAAGTATAAACACAAAATATAAATGAAAGCAAATTCTTTCCTGTCCACTCACTCTTTTTCCAACCCTACTGTCATACCACCTGCACAGCATAAACACTAGTATGGGGATGTGGGAATAGATCAGCTCACCCACAACAAGACTCCATTTATATTTTGATAACATCATGTGCAAGCTCCACAGTATGATGTCCATGAAATAAAGGACACAGTCCACACTGTACACCACATCTTACTTCCCATTAAAAAGTATTGCATATTAATTCAGTATACTTTTGTACCTAGTATTCAGTGTCACAGTACAGTTGTGACTTTGAGAGTACCCGGACCTCCAGAGTGACGTCTCAATACCAGGAAACTAGAGAACAGACCACTAGCAAGACATATTATTTCCACAAGAAAGTAATCAAATTGCAGTCATTAACAATGAATAAATGAGAACTAGATAGCTACATAGATGGAGTGATAGATAGATAGATAGATAGATAGATAGATAGATAGATAGATAGATAGATAGATAGATAGATAGATAGAGATTAGAAAATCTGCCCTACCTACAAATTGTGATTTCTCATTTAATTCCTATATAGAGTAAACAAGATAATTATAAGGGTGCCCAGTCCATGAGATTAATCAGCCATGTGTGGGCAGCATGAGGCAGTCAGTCTCATCCCAAAAGTAAAGAAAAGCATTTTCTTCATGTACTCCAAGCTAAAGAAAGTGTTGATCATCACTCCTGATTTACAAAAGAGCAAGTTAAGCCTTTTTATGGAGGCCCTCTGCTTTTGAGTAGGGGATGAATATTACCCATTATACAAAAACAGAGTATTTGCTTTGTTTTTCCTATGCTATGGTCCTTACAGTTGTCAGCAAAGCTCATTTACAACTGCCTTTCAGTACATTGTGTCCATAAATCAGAGATCTAGTGGAATCGCATTAATAGCTTTTCTGGCTGTTGGGGCCCTTGGTAACTCTTATATATTGGAGGCCCTAGTAGTATAAATTAAGTCTAGTTTGACCATCCCACTGGTGTCGTACTCTCTTGCTATGCATACTTATCACTGCAGCATCACCTTCTTCCATCATGCAGAAACATGTATCCACTCATGTGGAAATGATAGTAAACTGAGGCAAGTCCTTGCAATGGATTTGTAGAATATCATTACGTCTCAGTACTGTGAAACTTGAAATATCATAATTGGAAGAGCAAGCCATGACAGATGGCATCATACATACTGCAAAAAGTTAAAACATATTTACCATCAAGTGTTGGGGCTCTGCCCAATACCTCTGATCTCCAAAGAGTCAGAGAAAATTGATAAACTCATAATTTTTCTTTACTCCAGATATTTCAACCCCAAAGACTATATTGGTAGTATTGGAAGAACGCAGTGCTACAGCAACATTTACTTTTTAACTTAAAGATATAAAACTTTAAGTGCAAACAAAGCTGCTCAAAGCAATGTGTAGTGTTCCTTCTTACAGTACTTTTTTAAATAAATTTTCCAAATCAGTTAATTTTAGTATATGGATATCTGAATGGTCTTAACTTAGCTAGAACTGGATATTTTACCAGTACATTTTCCATCTGATCTCTATGAACCCCTAGCCAATCATCTCTTTCAATGTTGTACATTGTCATCTGGTAACTTCACCACATATTGTGATTTTTAACATGTACGTTCTGGGTAAAAATTCAGTTTAATTAATGCCTTGTTTTATAAAGCTGTCAGTAGATGAATTTAAGTGAAACTGAGCTGAAATAGTGAAAGCACCCTGAGAACATTATTTTTCACATAGTACATATAGCCTGCTAACTTTGGAAATTGGAAGTATTTTTCATCTAAACATATTTTTTTCTTAAACATCATTATGTTGTGTTGTTGGCATTTTGGTTCATGCAAAAATGCCTTTTCAAACATCAAACCTGGATTTTAAGCTCTGCTAATGTATTATCCTGCTACCATTTTTTGCAAAGTGGCAGCATAGAAATATAATGTCGAGCTACTGGAAGCTAAATGCTAAACACGAAAAAGCTTATGCCTCTGCTTTTTGGCAAACGTTGTCTCTTGTGAGTTCTCTCCAGCAAGTAACACAATAATTTCTTCGGACTTCTCCATGAATTTTCTAGGTGTCATTTTTCAGATCAAGACTCAGATTCACTTTTCAGCCACAAAAGTGAATTTAGCATCCCTTTTTACAGAATAATGTTCTGTCATTCATGAAAATGTGTGCTGCCTATATTCAGCAAATAATGTAATGTTTTAATGCACACATTGCAAGTGGTCACCAGCACTGGCAAATGGTTATTTGATGCCCGTTCTACTCAATTATTCATCACATTTTGGAGACCGTTATTGGCTTTGGCAGCTTTCATAACAAAGATAGAAACATTTCTGCTGAAGCCAGCAGTACAACTTAAGTCAGCAATATACAAGAAAGATGAAAGTCACCTACGATGTGGTGGGGTACACGATGCATTTTGTACACCGTCTTTTTAAAAGCTGATAAAATCCATTCTCTCCTAGTAAGTAAGAGCATGCAGATCTGTACTGAAGTACAATGCCTTTAACTGCAGAATTATGCATATATACTATAATTATTTGTAATCTTGCCACAGTTAATTAAAAGTGGTTAGAAAAATGTTTCAAATATGACTCATTTTACCATTTATTTAACTAAAAAAATAAAATTATTTTTGCCCAGTGATGCAGTACTGTTTCTGACATGCCTACGACCACAAGTGCATTTTGTGTCATGAGTACTTTTTCATAACAGATTGAGGCTGAGTCTCAGCTTTATTTTTATTTCTACATATTCTTGTAGTCCAAAGCTCAGATGTTCAAGTTTTGAAATCTCAAAACTTAGCAATGGAGATAGCCTGAGAGTGTGGAATGGGAACTTTACTATTCTCTTCACTGTAGTGTGATCTCGGAGTTGGTATATTTAAGTAGCAGGGAATGTTGGGGGTGCAGGGGGGGGGCTTGCCTCCCTGCAAAAACGTGAATGATGATGTTTCATTGCTTTAGGTGGTTTATTTTTTTTTTTTCATTTCGAGATTCCAAAACTTTGAACATTTGAGCTTCAGGATAGTGACGTTCGAGGTTTTGGAGTTTTGAAATTTAAAAGTGGATATATATATATATATATATATATATATATATATATATATATATATATATATATATATAGATATATACACACATATACATATGGGTCTACTGCTCTATATCAAAAATACACTTCTTTGAAATAGAGCAGTAGACCCTACATTTCAGCTAAAGTCCACTTAAACGAAAGTGCACTTTCGCTGAAGTCTAGTTCCCCGGGCTACCCCAAAAAAACCATAAAAACACTAAAACATGTTTTTGCAGGGGGGCAAGCCCCTCTGCACCCCCCATGTGAGGGGCTGTGCCTCCCACACCCCACCTACTTAAATATACCAACTCCGAGATCGCACTACAGCGGGGAAAAGGGAATATTCCCATTCTGCGCTGTAGTGTGACTGCTGAAGTCAATGTTTGAAGTTTCACTACTTTGAACAAGTGGACTTAGTGAAGTGGGGTTCGAAGTAGTGAAACTTCGAACATATTGACGAATCCCATATATATATATATATATATATATATATATATATATATATATATATATATATATATATATATATATATATATATATATAGATATATATTTTTTCATACCTCATTACTTAAATAACTGAAATGAAACTGAAGTATCCCCAGTTATCTCAAATCCTTTTGACCATATTTACTTCTCCATTGCTTGAAGAAATGTTCTCCTCTTTATTGAGAGTGTATACATTAACATAACTCAAATTCTCTCCCTCTCTTAATCCTTCTGAATAATACACCTTCCTTCAATACAAGTTGTAGTCATCACTGTCACTATACCTGGTTCTTTATTTTATCTCCCACCTATTATGGTTTGCTACAACCCACCCAACGGTTCTCTTTGTCAGTTTTCTCTTGTCTTTGATTTTAAGTTTTGTTTCTTGCTGTAGGATGGTATCTGCCCATGTCTTAACTACAATTGCAAATAATTCTAGCTCTGCTCTTACAGTTAAATGTTCTTCCTATCTTCCATGTTGTAATTTCTTCATTTCCTATACTTTTAAACCTCACCACTGGGGAAGATGGATTTTCCTCTTCCCCTTTCTTGTGTACAGATCATGCCCATAGTTAGCATCTTCTAGTCATTATTTATTGACCTGTTCCTGGAGATGCCTACCTGAATCTCGTTGCATCCTATACCTGGCCCTTTCCATCATCCTGTCCCACCCCAGCTCTGTATATTCCTTTCCTGACTTTTCTTTTCTCTGTCCTTTTTGTGAATGCATGAGTGGTCTTTTATATCTCACATTTCTGATGTATCCTCTTCTTACATGTATTTAATCCTTATATGCTCCTCTCCTGTCCAGCTCTTCTCAAACATCCCCTGACTTATTAATTTCAATGCCCTATTTTTTGGGCTATCCTTATCCCTCATTTAGTCCCATAATCCTCCTGCTCTGTCACTGGACCTTGGCCTAGACCTCTCTTTTCTTTTCTCCTTTGCCCTGATTGTTTCTTGCCACTGTTCATCATATACTGTCCTCCAACTTCATTCTTTCCTAGGACATGCACATCACTTATCTCCCTGTTTCGTGTCACCTTGCTTTTGTCTCCTCTTCCTTTTGTTCTTGCCTCCTAACTGATTGCATGTTATTAAGCTTGTCCATTTCTCTTTCTTTAATTTAAATCTATTGTGTGCCCCATTAGCTGCATTGTGCATTACACTTCACCTTGTAAGTCCTTCTGATTAGTCAGAAATGCTATACCTCACCCATTTATTCATCAACTTTTCCCCATGCATCCACATTCTCATACTTATACCACCCATGCCATGGAGTTTTAATAGGTAACACATTCAGCGTAACCTCTTACAATAATCCCCTCTGCTTTTGTTTGATATTATAAAAGTCTATATGACCACCCAAACAAAGTGAGTCATTAATTTTCTGTCCAATTATGGGATAGCATTACAGTATTTAAATTTTGAATAATACATTTATTTTTTTCAAGTTGGTGGTTCCTTAACAGTTTGTTCAAGCATAATTAAGACAGGATTTGTCTTCTCTGATGATTATATTGTTTACTGTTCTACTTATACATATCTGCTCATCCTGCATGTTCTATGCGTTATTACGAAGTACAAGTCCTTGCAGGTTATGCCCTTCCCCTTGATTCCCTGGCTTTTCCATCTGTGTTATTTGTGCCATTTTTATCTGTTTTAAGACATCTGCTTGACCTGGTGTTTTTGTTCTTTGTGGCAGATAATCACTTAAACTACCCAGGCTGCACATTTCACATGCTTTTTTCATTGGTTAATTAGTGTCTTGAGAATGATACTTAAATACATAAAGAATATCTGTAGTTTTGTCTTTTAAGCCTCAAGGATTGCTAAAACTAGAAGAACTGTTGTTCACTCCCTGCTGAAGAGGAAAGTAATCTCTTTTTGTGTCGGCGAGTTTCTTAAATTGATAGAGCTGCTTTCAGTTTTACCTGTTCCATTTTATTTTTTTATGTAATATGTTTGGCCTGCTGTTTTTGTTCTAAGTGGCAGAAACACACTTAAATTACCCAGGCTGCACATTTTACATGCTTGTTTTTCATTAGTTAATTTGTTTCTTGTGTGGTACTTAAATACACAGAGTATATATGTGGCTTTGTCTTTTCTGATAAGATTCAAGGCCTCCAAAAAATAGAGGATTTGTTGTTGACTCCCTGCTGGTTATTTTCCCTACCCATACTCCCACTACTTTATCTGCTTTTCAAACTTAGGGATTTTTAAGCTGCCCACTCTTACTGTAAATTGAGCTTTATAAGCTCTCCCCTTTCGACACTGTTGTTGACATCTTGATTTATTTATTTGCCTTTCCTTGTGCTTATTTGGGGGGGGGGGGTGAATTTTGCCTCTCATTGTCTGTTCTACTGATTTCTTGCTCAAGAAGCATCTGGTTTGAGCCCTGGGCAGCTTTGCTGGATAGGTTAGCTGTAGATTGTACCAAAGAAAGCATCAATCTCTTGTGTGGTTGCAAACGAGCTCTACTCCTACCTCTTGAAAAGTACACACTAGAACTTGCAACCATGGATAGGCACATTCCTGCTAGTTTTGCAACTACCTCCTATTAAGTGATGGCATAGTTAGCTTCCAAGCTCTTCCAAACCCAGAAAATACAAAAGGTTATGCAGAAGCATCCACAAAAGCCCTGTATGACCATGTAAACAAATGCATAAAAACAGCAGTATCATACCAAAATAAAACAAGGTCAACCGCAAAAACAAGCCACCCTGATGGACCCCTGGTATTAATTGCTTTCAGAACAAAAGAAAGAAAATCCTGTTGAGAAGTAAGACAGAATGTTCACAACAGAACCAAAAGTCCCTTATTAGTCTAAACAATTGAATCAGGAAACTAGTCAAGACTCTGAAAGCAGACTTTGAGGCAAAAAAATACCTCAAAAGCTAAAGATAATCATAAGGCATTTTGTAGTTATGTCTGCAATCTTAAGGGCAACACCCAACAATGTACAGAAATAGTTATGAATGGCATCACCTCTACTCAGCAAGAAGATATAGCAAATCTGAGAGCTGATAAATTCAGCTCAAATTTCACCTCCCCATCACCCCCAGTTCTCACCCATGAAATATCCTACACCATTACGTCACCAATTATCACTAAATAAAGGTTGCCACTGCAATCTCGAATGCTAAAAACATGGCTTCAATTAGGACTGATGATATACCAGGTTCCCTCTTAAACAGTTTGACTCAGGACCTGTCACGACCATTGGGATCTCAATTTAACCACAGTCTCCAGACTGGCTTTGTCCTGATAGAGTGGAGGACAGCAACAGTCATCCCTCTGCACAAAGGAGACCATCAAATGACCCAGGTAATTACAGACCCATAAGACTGATTAGTTGTATATGTAATGCCATGGAAAGAATGATCATGGACGTGATAAATAATGAAATATGAGATCTCCAAACATGGGACTCAACCCAATCTGACTTTGCCAAGTGCAGGTCATGCCTACTAAATCTGGTGGACTTTTTTGAAAAAGTGACTACAGCCATGGATGATGGTAAAACAGTGCATACTGCCTACTTTGATTTGGTCAAGGCATTTGACACAATTCTACACTCAGGTATTATAATAAATAAACTCACAAAACTGGGCATAAATTCCTACATCACCAGATGGATGGCCAATTGGCTCATGGACAGGACACATGGTTAAAGTGTGTGAATCCAGATCCAGCAAGAGGCCAGTTAATAGTAGTGTGCCACAGGGCTCAGTGCTGTGACTACTCCTGTTTGGAATATGCTTCTCTGAAGTCAAGGCTAATGTGGAAGGCCTCTCATTGACAAAATTTGCTGATGACTGCAAGCTTGGAGTGATGACTAAATCCCCCAGTGATGTATGTATTCTTCGGGAGGGTCTAAATCAGTCACATAATTGGTGCCAGAGCCATGGCCTAAAACTTAATGTGAAAAATGCATTATCATACCCTTTAGAAAACCAAAGACCCCTGAAAATTACAGTATTAATAGCACACCCCTAAGAGTAGACTCAGACGTGAGAGATCTGGGTACACAGATAGACAGTAGCTAGAACTTTGACTGTCATGTGTCCACAGTGGTGACGAAGCCCTTCTGTGTGGCACAGTTTATAAATAAAGGTATGGCACCTAGATCCAAGAAAGGTATAATTCCACTGTACTCACCTCTCATTAGTCCAATAATGGAGTGCAATGTGCCTCTTGGCAAGTATTTGACTAGGCACTTACAACAGCTAAAGTGACCCCAGAGGATCCTCACAAAGAAAATAAAGGGTGTTAACAATATGTCCTATTCAGATATACTAAAAACCCTATCCCTTTACTCTGTCTCCTTCTTACTATTAAGGAGTGACCTATGTCTAACCTACAAGGCACTCACAAATCCAGCCCTGATGTAACTGGCTGCTACACATCAACAAGACAAACCGTGCAAGGGTCATCTGATCAAGGGGTCTAAACCTAGTCAGTGACTCAAACAAAACATGCTGGAGAGACAGATATGTGCCACATAGATTACCCTTCTCTTGAACAGGCTTTGTATTCATGTTGAACAGAGCCATTCCCTAGCCCTCTTCAAAAACAGTTTGGATCAATGGTTGGAATCACAAATTCACACATGGAATAACATTTATGTCCCTTATGGACAGGGGCAATCTTCAAAATACTCAAGGCATATGCACAAACCTATTCCATCCTCTTGCCCATAGGGACCACATATTGTGTAAATTGGGTTATACTGGCTAGGCTTGTAAGGGCTCTTAAGCCACTAGCCTAGTAATCTCTTATGAACCTATGAACATATGGGTATGTCTAACACATACAGATATAACAGAACATGTAAGCTTTGGGGTCATGAAAGGGGCATTATGAGGAGAATGAAGGATGTTACTCTGGCAGGAAGGTGGATGGGAAGAAAACCTAACAATGGAAGGGAGGCTGTCCAGCTTTTGTTGATGTGGAACCAGCAAATATGTTATATATAGGTGGTAGTCCTTCCTTCTAAGAATGATAAATGAGGGAATAACAAGGAAGGAAGACATATGAAATGAGAGAGGATAAAAGTAGGAGTGATGTATGTGTTTTTGGCATACAAAAGAGTAATAAAGATGTTGGATGCAGTAAGAAAGGAGTAGAAGAAAGCAAATGAACTGATGTATATCTGGAGTTGAAGAAAGAAGAGTGGTTAACAGTATGGGACTCCTATTAACAGTAATGATATGACTGAAAGCTAATTGGAAAAATGGAAAACAACCACTGAGATGAAGATAGGAAGGATAAAATGAGGGA
The DNA here is from genome assembly GCF_019279795.1 of Protopterus annectens. Lineage (NCBI taxonomy): Eukaryota > Metazoa > Chordata > Ceratodontiformes > Protopteridae > Protopterus > Protopterus annectens. The sequence continues at coordinate 1,371,721,450 of NC_056743.1, forward strand.
GTGATATCAAGACATTAAGGAGGATGGGCTAAAACGAAAGCTAAATGGGAAGTGTCAATCAGTGTAGGATAAGGTTTGCTGATATATACTGTATAGTAGATGACCATCTTGGAAGGGGATGGGCTAGGCCTGAAAGCCAGTTGTATGAGAGGTGCATAGCAACATAAGCAGACAGTATTATGTGCAAAATGATGTATAAAAAAGTATTGTGAGTCAGTTACTGATTATAGATAGTTTGATATGTGTGACCATTCCTCAGACATAGTACACTGTAGTGATAACTGGCAGTTTGATCATAATTATTTGTAGCACATATATGCCTTTCCCTTTTTCTGTTAGTAGTAGCTAGGGGGCATGGATCCACTTTTCTGATTGTTGATGGAATCAGGGGATGTGGCTATACATACATGCTACTTCAGAAAGGGAGACAAAAAGTTTATAGAGACACTTATACTAAAAAGGCAGGCCTAACTAATCAAACTCTACATTTTCTTACTCTACATGTAAACTTAGTAGCACTAACAAAGGGACTGGCAAGACCTTGTGTCATGAGTAGATAGAGCTAAGGGCACATACTATTTCCAAAGGGTTACTTATTTTCTTAGGCTATTGTTTTCTTTTGACTATTATATCTCCGTAGGTATATACAGACATAGTCAGAAATATGTAAGCAAATATATATAATATACCTATATAGGAATAAATGGGCATACATCCGTAGATAGCAATGGTAGATTAGCAGAAACACATATGTCCACATGCACCATTAATGGGGTTGAGAGGCCCCAAACAATATACATATTGTAGTAATTGGCTACTCCCCCACAGCCAAACACGTCCGCCCTGCAATACACTACCAAGTTTAATGTATGTTGTTTGATCTATATAAATAATGGCTTAACTATATTGTCATTTATCTGTTATTTGCATATATTTCATTCCCCTCTCCCCACCCACTAGGTGGACCAACCAGTACAGGCCCATCCAAACCAACCCCCCCCCCCCACTGCACACACACAGCTACCATCCGTCGTCTGGCTACCGGCCCATAGCTACCACATCACCACTCTTTGCCCACCCTCCACGTCTCCTCCCCTCAGGACTCATCTTGTACATCGTCCCGACCAGAGTATTGTAGGCCTTCCACACACTGTTGTCTGTGCACATATGAACACAGCCATGCTTAATTTTTGCACATGGTGTTGCTACAAAGAAATTCACCCAATTTTAGGGTTGTCCCACATGGGACGAATGTTTCCCTGGTAATAACAATAGACTTCACATGTGACTTTGTTTACACCAACGGTTTTAGATACATAACATAAATATGTGAAGTGGAGTACTGCAGTAAGGCCACATGTGAAGCGTTAGTGTAATAAAGTGTTGAAGTCCCCAGGACCCCACACAGTGTACGTACACATGAACCACAGATGCCAGACACAGATATAACATGTAACAAATAATAAATCAATGTTAAAAGGAAAATATAATGCTAGTTAGATAATAAGCAATGCTAAGCATTGCACAGGTCAGCCTATGTGGTGTAAGCAATGTGTAGGCTGGCTAACTCAGTCTGCCCAGTGGTATGCCCCTTTAAGCAATGTCAGCATTAGGTAAGCAGGTGTTCCCATTACATAGCCTTTTCACAACCGTCCAATCAAGAGAAAGTGCGGGAAATCGGGTGTATGTAAACCCCACAGGTGCCAATAATTCCCATAACTGGTTGCAGCTCCCTACTGTAGGCAGAATGGAAGGTGTTGGGGCAGAAAGCATAAATGTAGCCACCTACTGATAGCCCTCAACACACACACACTGCCAGTGATATATCTGACACAAGACCTGTGTGGTGGACAGACAAAACATAGGCCCACAGTGGAGAGCTATGCAGATAGACTGCAGTCCATGTTAAACTAGTATGTACACACAAACCCTGCAAAACTGGTGCTATACAATGCATATACCAACACTACTCACACTCTGTCTGTAGTTCTGGAACCTTATACAAATATGTAGCAGCCCTGAGACTACAAGTCCTCTACTGAGAGGTATTGCTACCTGCTGTATGTCACACTGCTGCCCACACGCAGGAAGGATGTCCACCATACAGGAAAGGTAAAGAGACCAGACCCAAATGATGGAGGGATTTATAGTAGTGGGTTGCCATGACAGTGGTAATTGGAAGTACAACACAGCATGCTGTATGCAGGTAGCAAGTGGAAGACACTGATTGGTGCAGAGGCCATCATCTGATCATGTGCTTCACCTACAAAAGCCATGCTGCAATCTGTTCAAAGCAGCTCATTCCAGTGACTGGAGAGAGAGAGAGAGACAGACAGACAGAGAGACAGAGAGACAGAGAGAGAGAGACACACACACACACACACACACACACACACACACACACACACACACACACACACACACACACACACACACACAAAATCTCAGTCTCAATCAATAAAGAAAAATAGCTGTAGGCTAAGGCCAGGAATAAAAAGAAAGTTTTGAACAGACATCACTCACACAACAGATATGTGAAGTATATATGCATGTAATTGACTGTAGTACTTGGTCCATAATAATAGGCTAGATGTGATGTTGAATGATTTACATGTGCCAGCAAGTGTTGTTGCTGTAATGATGTTCAGCTGAACAAATGCTATGGAGAATAGAGTCTGTTCCTGTGCGTGGTGGGCCATACCCATCGACTGTACAGAGTAGCACTGACTGACAAGATGTATGCCATCATAGTGTGTTTTGTGTAATGGAAAACATGTCTAGTAGTGCGGGCAATAGCCAGTGGTGGAGGTAATGGCACAATGAGGGATACGTGGGCTCCAGAGCCCACCATTTGCAGGATACACAGGTTAATGTGTAATGTAACATGCTGAAATGCCATAGGTGTGTAATAGGTGTACCTGCAATATGTCCATGTATATACCCCCTAAAGTTAGGCTGTGTTCATATGTGGCACCTGTCTGTGGTGTAGCAAGACAGAACACTCCAGCTGTGCAGGAAGGAGAGTCAGAGATTGTGGACCTGATGTCTGAATGTACCATGTATATACACACACACACATATATATATATATATATATATATATATATATATATATATATATATATATATATAGATATACATATAGATATATAGATATACATATAGATACACACACACACACATATATATATATATATATATATATACATATAAAGATATATATATAAATATAGATACATAAATATGTAGATGTAGATATCTATATAGATATACATATATGTATGTATGTATATATATATATATATATATATATATATATATATATATATATATATATAAACATACATACATACATATACATGTATATAGAGGTATATATATGTATATATACATGTATAAATATATATGTATATATACATGTATAAATATATATGTATATATACATGTATAAATATATATACATATATTGATATATACATATGTGTATGTCTACAGATATACAGACACCTACATGTATATATAAACACAGATATACAACATAATGTATATCTACACATATACAGAGATATATACATGTCTGTGTCTACATATATACAAACACACACACACATATGTACATATATATATATACATGCCCTGTATGTTTGCATCACAGTGCTGCATGCTATGTGGTAGGGGATATCACACATATCAATGCACACAAATATACAGTAGTAAATGTGTGCAACATGGAAAGGTATGTCACTTGTGAACCCCTTTTTGGGACCACATTATACTTGTCTGTGAAGGTGGGATTGGGAATCCGGGTAAGGATAGCAGGTATATTTGTAGAGGTGGGCTGGATTGGTAGATAGAGAACAGAGCCTACAGGGGTGGTATATGACACATGTGGTGGGTAAACACCCTGGATGGTGAGTGTCATCTGCAGTGTGGAAACCACATGAGCCCCCATATGGAAAAAATGGAACAAAGGCTCCCAGCCATTGCCAGTCACAACAGCAGTTGCACAGACCTGAAGGTGCCTTGGCTGGAGGCTGAGCAGCAGTAGCATGTGGGCCCTGTGAGTGTGTACTGAAGGCTTCAAGGTGCTGTAGCATATCCCCCTGTTTTTTGTGAAGCTCCCTATGCATCAAACCCTGGACCTGACCATGGGTCACAGGATCATGTTTGACTATGCCCCGGGGGAGAGAACACCATCCCTTGAGGAGGTTCCACCTGAAGGTAGTGCAGACCAGTAGTTGAGGAGGCCCCAGGGTGGGTCACACATGTGATGTGGCCTGGTAACAGGGCCAGATTAGGTTGGAGAGGTGGATCTGCTGCCAAATATCCCCTAAACATGCTACCGTGTCACTGTTATAGAACATGTGTGGGTAGTAATGTACTACATAATCCCTGAACATGTCCAAAAGCATGCATAGATATTCCCAGTAACACCGAATGTCAGATGTGCAGAAATCACATAGCAAGCATACCACATGCATATTTGGAACCATAGTGGCCCTGACAATGCCATTCAGGGGAATAGTCTGTAACACACCGGCAAAGATAGTGACCACACAGGGAACATGGCGACAGACACGTAGCACAAAGTGTGTTACAATATAATACATACATATCCCACTGTTAGTTAAGGTGTCCCATACCTATTGAGTTGTGTGAATAGTTTGTTGTTGCAGATTGGGGGGTGGAGCAATGTGTAATCTTTATGTTGGAGCTTTTCTCCCCAGGACTCCATTGAAAATGGGCTCTTCTGGCCCAATGGACTATCCTGGTTAACCAACTGCAAATAAATAAAATAAATAAAGTGTATTAAGAACTATGCTAACCTAACTGTATGATTTGCTGAGACCTGTTTCCATCTTTATGTCTTTCAGGCAAGATGTCCATAGGGCAGCTTCCATCATATTCCGCAGAGGAAATGGAGATCATCCTCAGCTAACTCAGCAATCACTATGCATTACTGTTTGGCAGGCATGCACATGAGCAGCAGGAGTGGACCACCCTGTGTAATGACCTTGTCCACAGGGTCAATGATGTTGGACACCATAACCGAAGTTATGAACAGGTCCGGCATCATTGCTTTGACCTGTTTCGCAATGCCCACAGGCATGCTGCTGCAGTACGGGGGGGATCAACTCCCAACAGGAGAGGGTGGTCATGCAACCCATTCCTCTCTGACACGTGTGGAACAGCTCCTCAGCAGCCTTGGAGCACCTGCCCATACCAATGTACAACAAGTGTCAGACAGCATTATGGAGGTGGATGTTACCCACACACCGGCTAAGGAGCGTGCAGGTAAGACCACAGGGAACATCAGTAGACCACATTTGCATATGCATCTGCATCTGTATAGGTGGAACATCTTTGTCTTCTTTTGGATTTTCCCAGTTAGGGGTCACCATAATGGATCACCTGTTTCCATTTCTTCCTGTCCTCTGAATCTTGCTCTGTCACACCAACCACCTGCATGTTCTCTCTCCCACATCCATAAACCTTATCTTAGGCCTTTATATTCTCCTCTTATCTGGCAGATTCATCCTTAGCATCCTATTCCCAATATACTCAGCATCCCTACTCAGCACATGTCCAAACCAATGCAATTCTGCCTCCCTGGCTTTGTTTCCCAACTGTCTATCCTGGGCTGACTGTCTACTATACTTATTCCTAATCCTGTCTACACTTGTCACACCCAGTGCAAATCTTAACATCTGTAACTCTGCCACATCCAGCTCTTACTTCTGCCTGTTTGTCAGTGCCACTGTCCCCAACCCATATAACATAGCTGGTCTCAATACTCTCTTGTAGACCTTCCCTTTCACTCTTACTGGTACTCGCCTGTCACAAATCACTCATGACACTTGCCTCCACCCACTTCATCCTGCCTGTACTCTCTTCTTCACCTCTCTACCACACTCACCATTACTCTGAACTGTTGATCCAAAGTATATGAACTCATCCACATTTGCCAACTCTACCTCCCTGCATCCTCACCATTCCTCTATCCTCCCTCTCATTCATACAAATATATTCTATCATAGTCCAGCTGACCTTCATTCCTCTCCTCTCTAGAGCATATCTCCACCTCTCCAGGGTCTCCTCAACCTGTTCCCTACTCTCACTACATATCATAATATCATCTGCAAACATAATAGTTCACGGGGACCCCTGTCTGATCTCGGCTGTCAACCTGTCCATCACCACTGCAAATAAGAAAGGGCTCAGAGCTGATCGGTGATGTAATCCCACCTCCACCTTAAACACATCTGTCACTCCCACTGCAGATCTCACTTCCCTTGTACATATGCTGTACCACTCTTACATACTTCTCTGCCACTCCCGACATCCTCACACAATACCACAACTCCTCTCTAGGCACCCTGTTTTATGCTTTCACTAAGTCCAGAAAGACACAATGCAACTCCTTCTGACCTTCCCTGTACTTCTATGTCAACAGTCTCAGAGCAAATATCACATCTGTAGTGCTCTTTCTGATGAAGAAACCATACTGCTGATCACTAATCATCACCTCCCTTCTTAAACCAGCTTTCACTACTCTTTCCAATAATTTCATGCTGTGAATGCTCAATATTACCCCTCTGTAGTTACTACAGCTCTGCACATCACCCTTATTTGTATAAGCCTGTTCCAAAACACATTTCCTCCACTCCTCAGGTATCCTCTCACATTCCAAGATTCCATCCAACAATCTGGTCAATCATGTCACTGCCATTTCCCCAAACAATTCCAAGCTTCCACAGGTATGTCATCTGGACCAACAGCCTTTCCATTCTTCATCCTCTTCATAGCTATCTGTACCTCTGCCTTGTAGAGCATGCATATCTGATATGTCATAAATATTGTTTGTTGATGCATAGTAGTAATAAACAGATGTGCATAAGTCCTAGTATTGTGGACTTGAACTGTTGATGTACTGTAATGCTGCACCCACCCTGTAGCAATGCCACAGCTTTGGCCACTAACACTGCATCTCTCACACTCTTATGCAGGTCCCTCTATTATACCACCATGGCCGCAGCCTGTAGCTGGTGAGTATGTTTTATGTTGATGCTTGCCAATACATCGGGGATGTACTGACTATGGTACATGCCATGCACACATCTAACACTTACCCTTAATGCATGCTGTACATGTTCACATATTGCTACTATTACATGCACTGCATCACAGTGGTGACCATCATGGGGTGTTGGAAAAGTATGTCAGTTGCCTGCAGGATAAGTAACATCCTGTCATTGTGGAATTTGTCCACAGGGATTAACTTAATGGTGGCACACACAGACTACAGTAGGAACATGTGTGAAACATCACCCCTGTACAGTGCAACAACAGTTTATATACCCTGTTACAATGGCAACTGTTACAGATGTACACTATGGCATAATGTATTAGTGTGGTCCACATTATTAGCTGGGACTTGGCTGTAACACATGCTGTTCAGTGTATTGGACACTGCAAACTGACACACATGTGTGGCTCATACTTGTCAAGCATCTGAAAAATGCCTGAAGGTGGGGAGGGGGTGTCAGCATGCCACACCAGTGCACTGCAGCAGGGAGCCATATTTTAAGAATGGCTGTATCTGAACACAGACTGGGCCAGTAATTGTGGTAGACATAACTTTACACCCACATAAATAGTGACAGCTGTGTGTGAACACCAAGGGGTGTGCATATGAGTAGACCTTGCAATCATGCATAGTTGGGGAACATGTGTAGGGAAGACTGACCATACACAAGCAAATGCAGATGGGCCATGCTAGTATACCCTGACAGGAATAGTGACTGCTGGTAAATGGGTACAACAAAATGTCATGATAATCGTGCACACATAGGCACCCACACGACTGTATGCAATGCGGTTAGCATCCGCACACCTAAAACCTTTAGTAGACACTGCATGTGGATGTACAGGACATATGGCACATATCAGTCTCACATACTGTTAATATATGTAGTGATGTTGTCCCATGGCAGATCAAGGAGAGGTGCATCACATCAATAAGAGTGTGTAGACACCCCATACCCATGGTATGATCTGGCAGTTGCCAGTGTAATACTATTGGATTGTTCATACATGGTATGCTAATGTTGAGAGCTTTAAACCACACATCAGGCATTCTCAACTGACATCTGACCACACAACATAAGGTATGTTCTGCTGGAAAACATAGGGTCTGTGAGCATTATAGCTGACATAACTAACACAGTACTACACATTCAGCAATGGGATGTATACCTGTGAGTTGTGATGCACAGTACATGGCAGGGAGCATTACAGGTGCACAGCAAAACTGTGTACATGGGTGCAGTGTTCCCCAGGGGAAGGGGTATCACCTACTAACACAGGCTATGCCTCACACATATATACTGTTGCTAGCATGGATTGACTATAGCTGCACTGCATCCTGTTGAGTACCACATGTTATGCATGTTGACAGATGGGTAATGGGAGGACTGTGTGTACTATCATTATGCAACCTCACCTGTACGTGTGTCTGTGTGTGTGTGTGTCTGTGTGAGTGGGTGTTCATGTCATCTGTAGATTCAATGTGGTGTAGAGGAGGGATGATGCATGTAGGATGTGTGTGTGTGTGTGTGTGTGTGTGTGTGTGTGTGTGTGTGTGTGTGTGTGTGTGTGTGTGTGCATGTGTGTGTGGTTGTGTTGGTGTCCATGTATGCACCTGTGTGTCTGTGGAGTTTATGATATGGCAGTACTTCCCTTTGTGATAGTGCAGTACATGGACATGGACTGACAGAAGACGCAACAGGAATACTTGTCTGATATGTAATTACAGGACTGCTGATGGTCTAATAAAGTCTGTATCATGGAACATGCACTGGGAGGGAAAGTAGATACCTGGTATACCCTCAATATCACATACAGCAGGGAGGTGAATGACAACCCATTTAGGCAGCACTACAGATGCATTGAGGAATTACTAGACAACAGCAGGGAGTGTATACATATATCACAGTTGTCACATGATAGGTTGATTGAGCAGCATGTCAGGCATGTACTGAGCAAACCTTACACATGACACTACAGTCAGCGTCCTCCTGCAAGCAACCTGTTGTTGGTATGCACACAGACACTGATGATGATGAGACCATGATTGAGTCACAGGTGGATTTGTCAGGGGTCAGCACAGCACCAACATATGACATCCCCCTCTTAGCCACCCCACCCCCGCACACAGTTGCAGTGCCTATACATACCCCATCACTAGTGGCCATAGCTGAGGGACAGTTAGCAGTTTGTGGCAGTGCACAGGGCAGTTGGTTGACCATGCCAGCTGTGTCTGTCCACAGCAGGCATAGCCAGATGTCTGGCAGGACACCACATAGGCAGATGCGCCATGGTGCTCATGGTAGGGCTGCTGGCCATCCTGCCCCTGGCAGAGGTGTCACAACTAGTACGACCAGGCACATATTTCAAGCTATCATGGAGGCACAGGCATGTACAGAAATGCACAACAGGCAGGGCCGGAGGCTGCAGAGGGCTGCCTACTCATCTGTAAGTGACAACATCCATGAACTTGCTGCTGCCCTCCATGAACCGAACGAGATCCTGGATAGACGGTGGGGTGTGATGGTAGGCCTCCTCGACCATGGAATGGCTGTGCTTGAAAACTTGATGGGAGTGGGGTGACGGCCGCGTGGACATAGGCCAGAAACAACAACATCTGGTGGTCGACATGGACATGCTAGGATGCCAAGCCACTCCTGTACTGGAAGTAGTAGCCCCATCACATCACTGGGGTACTTTCCACACCACACCAAAGCAGGCCTCATGCACATGACCCTGGCATCTGTCATCATCAGAGGAGAGCAGCACTTCAAGGTCTGTACCTGCACGTGCCCATGGAACCCCTGGCAGGCACAGTCAGTGTATCCATGGCTGGAGGCGATGAACAGCACACCCTGCCAGGTATGGTCTTCAGCTGTCCAAAAACACCTGTATGGGCAGCCACATGGCAGAACTGTGTGCATGCATACCCACACACTATGCAAATACATATAGGGCAACCCCATACTGACGCGCACCACATCACCATGCCACATCCAAATAATTAAACCCCTCATCCACACACATGGTGTCAAATGTATGGACCACCCTCGGCCTCTGAAAAACTAGCAACACACCCTGTACATATGATGATGCCTGTGCCACATCCCTGTCATCCATAACATCGATGCAGGGACAGGCAAATATGGTTCTGATGCACACGGTGACTGTAATACAGTGCAGCAATGTATTGCAGTGTAACATGTTGTCAGGAGTAATGTGAAATACATACATGTCAGGTAGTCTAGCCATCCAGCTATGATGCATGTCAGCTGTTAGTAACACTGGGTGATTGTGATCTCCATAATGTTACCCATTTGTGTTGTAGGTGTACATGTGTCAGCAAGAGGATGGTCTGCAGTCATATTCCTCAAGGGTTATGGCACTGTGGTGACACCATGGCTGTGACTTATCCAGAGTACAGTTGCACACATGTCACAGGATTGTCTGACAGTTATTGCCTGTGCCACATAGACAGATGACCCACTGGGACATGTATAATCTGCTACTGTATGTAGACCCATTCACATACATGTACACTCTTACATGGCAACACTGTGAGTAGACCCCTACCTAGGTATTAAGTACTACTGACCTGTGTGGCTTTCATTGCACACACCACACAACATTTAGGGCGAGGTGTGTACCAGGTTACATGTTACATGCAGAACATCCACAGACATGTACAGTATGGTAATGGTGGCTGTAATGGTCGTATATGGATAATACATAATGTGACATACCATCGTACACACATTGACAGACACATAATAGGCAGACACCCATCCGAGAGACCTGGGCCTATTGGTGCTAACTAGTCCATGTGTCCAATGAGTCACAGGTAGGCTGCACACAGCACATGTGTAACTGGGCTGTATTGTGGTTTCAGTTACCTGTATGGTTGATGGTGACAGTGGACAACATAAAATGGTACATGGGGCATATACCAGGTGTACCATGGTACATTGGCAGTGTACACAGCACTGGAACCCATGATGACACTCTAACATACCAACTATCACACATTGCCCATGACTGCAATACAAACCATTGTATATCACAACAGTGGTACTACAGGGATATGCATCTAATGCACATGCCACAGGCATAGCAGTAGTGTGTTGCATTGCCATGCCTCACCTATGGGTGGTGAAAACACTATCTGTACTACTGTGGGGCAATATGTAGTGTAATAGGAGTATGTGGCCTCAGAATGGAGTACCCTGCAGATATGCAGACATGCACACATACACACACTTGCCAGACCTCAATGGGTTTCACATGGATATCGACCCATTTGTACAACACTATTGTGCTGGTAATGCATGGCTCGTGTAGCCATTAGAGTGAGGAGTGTAACAGGGTGCATGTCATGTCCAACACAGCAGCAGCAACACCTGCCTATGGCAATAGGTGTTGAGATGGTTGTGAAGGCTGCCATGGAATTCCAACCTACAGGTGTACTAACACACAGACACTGCTAACCTCAGTAATGCACATGTACACATGTGTCAGTACTGTGCTGCACTGCTGTGGGTGGTCATAGCTGTGTCCATGGCTATTACCCATGGGGAGATGGGTTGTGTAGGGGTTGTGTGTACATTGGTAGCATGCTGCCTGCCATGTGCCAGCAAGCAATCTAGCCACATACACCACTTTGGTGACCATTAGAGTGAGAGTGACATGCATCAGCCAGTCCTTGGGGTGCCTTCTGCACATGGCCACTGAGGTGATCCAGTTGAAATGTATGCAACATATATTACAATACATGCTTAGTGCCTGTATTGGAGACTTGTACCCAAGCATGTTCTGTTGACTGTGATAGTATAATGTAGGTACCCATGGCAGGTGGTCCATGCAGGTTGTTATTTCCTATATGTGCCAGTTAGTACACAGCTGGGCAGACATGTCAGTGTCAATCAAGCATACGTTGTCTATATGTATCCCAGCTGGATACCTGCCATCTACACATCTGTAGAGGGATTCACAGACATCAGCTTGGCAAGTAGCTATGCAGTAGGATGAATGTGTAGTCAGATGGATGTTTGACAACAATATGCATGCCAGTACTAAATGTTGTACGCCTTCACTAATATGTTCTTTACAGACAGTACTGTACAGTGACATTCCACATGTCTGATCATTATCCAGTAGGGGATATACAAGGTGATACAGCCCACACATCAGGAATATTACATTGAGGCCTCAGAGTCCAGCTATGCCTGCAGGTGTGCTTGATGTCAGTAGTACTTTTAGCATTCTACCCTTGCCTGGGACAGCACTGTCAAAAGTAGTACCGCCATGTTACACTAAATGCCAGTGTTGCAGCATGTACCCTGGGTTACTACCTCTGCATGTAACACATTCATGTGAATAACAGTGCTGTGCAGGCCTCATATACTTGTGTGTCTCAGACATGACACTCACACCCCTTGCTACTGTAATGACAGCACATAGATGCATGTATTGTACATGGCATTACATACACTTATTACAGATGTCAATAGCCAGGGTTTGACATGGCCTTGTATGTTAAGCAAAGATTGTCTCTGAGTATACCATATGCCACTGAGTATAGCTGGAGGTTTATGAGATGGTCAGTATAGGGCATGTGCTTTAGGCCTGTGGTACTTTTAGTGATGTATTTCTGCAGCCTTTGCAGCTGTTGCAGATGTCATGTGAGGTACATACCAAATGGGGCGTTGTACTCTATAATGTGTGCAAAGAGGGATGAGTACAGTGGGACAACAACCTCTGTTTTCCTGAATGAAAAGCTATTAGTGATGAGGTGCACCACATAGAAGGATCACCTCACTGTTGTGGCAATGTGGTTATTGAATGTGACCCCACTGTCCACCTGTGTCCCTAAGTCTGTCATCACACCTTTGGTGTTTAGTGTACTGCCACCTATGTGGTAATGCATGGGTACATAGTATTTCCCAAAGGGGATAACCACACATTTCTGGCCATTAAGCTTGAGCCCATGGCTCTGGCACCAAGCATCTGTTTCTGTAATACCCTTTAGTAGAATACCCACATCATTTCGGGATTCGGGAGTGGCTCCCAGTTTGCATTCATCTTTGAACTTTGTTAGACAGGGTCCCATAGTGTCTGCATGCACATCAGAGAAGTAGATACCAAACATGAGCGGTCCCAGGATTGAACCCTGAGGTACTCCACTTGTCACTTGTTTGTAGCTGGTACTGGAGTCAGCTACTTTTACAGTGTGTGTTCTGTCAATAAGCCAGTTGGCAACCCATCGTGTGACATGGAAATGTGTGGCCATACATCTGTAGATAGCAATGGTAGATTAACAAAAACAAATATGTCTACATGCACTGTTAATGGGGTTGAGAAGCCCCAAACAATATACGTCTTGTATGAATAGGCATACCCCCCCAGCCAAACATGTCTGACCTGCAATACACTACCAAGTGTTCCAAATCCCATAACCAGGATCTGACATGATATGGGCAAAATATGTTAACAGTACTACATCCCACCTGTATGATGTCTGGCTGGTATTGGTAACATATCATGCAGTAAAGTCTGGCTCCCATGGGAAATGTAAAATGTGGAAGCTATCATCATCCCCAGGATACATATACACAGACACATATACGCAGATACAGATATACATATATATATATATATATATATATATATATATATATATATTTATATTTACATATATATAGATATACATGTGACTACACATTCACACACAGAGGTATGTACAGTAAGATACATATGTAAGAGGTGCATAAAAAATGGAACAGCCACTATGCCTACAGTTCATACCTGAACAACTGGAAACTGTATAGACCACCCATACAAATGAAAATCATTGCCTGCAACATATACCCACAGAGAGGTCATAGGAAAAAAACACCACATACAGGTTTGCAGGAATGGAAATCCTTTATTTGTGTACTATTATAGTTCTATATACTATTGCTACTGTAATTGGGATTGTCTTCACAGACATGCTGTATGTGGGGGGGGGGGTCACATCTGCTTTCCACATGTGTGCCATTGGCTACAGACAGACATCTTAAGGACATTATACTAAAGTACCGCTGCTTGCACGTACATCCCCTGTTGACTGCAGCAGAGATATTGGCCAATATGTGTGGACATTCTGACACACTCTGTACAGTCCAGAGGTATACACAGAACCCCTTAGTGCAAAACATGTGTACTACGCCTGACAACATAGATGTTAACAGCCATGTAGATGGGTATAACACATAACAACTGGTATACATATGCCACCATAGGTTATGCATTCACACACACCTGTCTGGCCTGACATGTAATACCTACTAGTACAGGGGTGCCATGGCCACATACTACCCACTAGATATTGACATACATCTGTACAGCATCCCACTGCTCTGTCTGACATACATAACTGCTAAGGGAGGCCTGGCAGCAGTACATCTGGCAAGTATCTGCACATCATATTTCACTGGGTAAGTAGACTAAGCTGCTAGCATGCAACAATGCACTCTGCAGGCTACAGGCAGACTAGCTCAATACTGGCCTACATCTCCTATGGGGGAATACACATGTACCTGCATATATATCAGGCTGTACAGGCATGTCACAGCACAGAGTAAGATACACCTGTGTGAAAGTGTATACCGCAACCAATGAGAACAAAGCCGCAGCCACATATGGCAAGCTAGCATAGTATTACAGTATACGGACTATCTGTTCAACACCATTCTCATATGTGCCACTCACACACTATCCCTACATATACTGGGCTGCTACACAGTTTGGTCTGATGGCTGACTGTGGTATGGGAGATGTGTGTGTATGGCCCTACAAACATGTAAGTCAATACGGTAATACACAGTGGAGCAGCATGTAACATCAGATAGGATGGGACCTAGGATTATGACAACTACCACAGTCTGTACATAGGCCAAGGTGCATATTAGCAATACACACACTGTCAACATTCACCATAAGTACACAGACCTCAGTATTGTACAAACAACCACAGTATGTCCAGGTTATATCATCAAATATAACCCCCCACTGTACATAACATGTGTAGAAGTCTGATATCTCACTGGCTTGTTATCAGATATGATGACACTAATTATGGTGTGCAGCACATATGCACCTCTGCATGCACGACATATGGGCAAAGGTTGACAAAGCTGGGCTGGAAACACATAAACAGGCCCAATATTAACATATTGCTGTGATAACCTCATACATTTACTGTTGTAACAGGGTTTGTTGCAACATATGTCCTATGAGGGATGTGAAGTCAGTAACTGTCATGGCTTTCACCATCTACAGACTGCAATCCTCACACTACTTTCTGCAGTTCACAGATAGGTGCTCCGTGGATAACACATGACACCAAAGGCACAACACTCTGCCCAGTCTGCAGATGACCATGCAGATGGGGATTCCTTATAAACATAGAACTGACATGGCAGGTACTGAGACATGTAGGACAGCCAAATCCACACACACACACACACACACACACACACACACACACACACACACACACACACACACACTGTCAAACCAACATTACTCCAAATGCTGTATAGCAACACTTATAGTCTGTAGTCAGGTCAGGCACATCCCCCTCCTGTGTGTTGCCCTTTGTCCACAGTGTATGTTGTTAGAGGTAAATCCCCAATCCATCTGAGATCCTATTTGCCAAAAAACAGATCTAGTTCCTGCTCACATTGAATGAAAAGGGCCAATACCAACATGATGTTCCCAGATATTGGAGTGTGTTTCCATGCAATTGGCTATGGGAATGTTACCACAGCTGTTCCACATGCAATCGGCTAGGGGAGGGCTGCAATTTGTGCAGAGGCCATCGGCTGATCATGAATGTCACTTAAAATACACATGCTGCTGACTAAGCTAAGCAGGCATAGTCTCCACATCCACCAGAGAGGGAGTGGGAGAGACAGGCAGACAGGGAGGGGTGGGAGAGTAAAACCTAAGCATGTTTGTGTCACACATCTACCAGCACAGGGTATCAAACCCCTGATGACTATGTAGTGCTATCACAGTTCTGTGCAATTATTGGATGCACCACATGAGTTACCTGTTGTGGAGCCTTCAGAACATATATGTGATGGTGAGTGACATCTGCAACAGGGATATGGTAGCTATACGGTAGGTGACGTACACGTGCCTGTCTGCATAAACAGGTGTCACCTTCAACACAGCCACACTCACACAGGCACACACAATGACACACTTGGCAGGGCCAGGATTAAAACTCATCAGAAGTAGGATGCCCACAACACATCACTGTGCAGGTATCACATGCACCACACAAGTCATATGGAAGTTGTATGGGTGAAGAGTATGGGGAGGTGTCTGACATCAGACAACATGCGTCAGTATGCCACTGGGGGTTGTAGTGAGTGTGGATGTGATCATACACATAATACAACACACACACACACAAACACACAGGGTACCAGTACTAACATGCATGGGTGCATTTCTGCACGGGTATGTGGTGGTTGACTGTGGCAGATGGCTATACAAGGCTGGGTGATGGGTATATCTTGGCATCAGGCCACATGACAATCATCTGCATTGTGGCTCAGGCCTGTGGTTTCTGCATTTGCCCACAGAGGTGGGTATTGTATCCACCATCCAGTCACCTGGGTGGCTATTGCGTGTGGCCAATACTGTGCATCGCCTGCCATGTATGTGTTCTCTAGTCCATGACATGGATTGTGTCTGGGATGTGCACACCTCCCACATGCATGTACAGTGACATGTGGATTGTACCTGGGGTGTTGGGCCCATGTTGTGTACACAGATTATCATCAGATGTGCCACTCTTGGCCATCTGTGGCAGGAACTGGTAATGGACAGCAGGTTAACCCTGCACATACAGTGATAGCATTCGACCAGCATTCCCTGGTGTTGGTGGCATCTGTCCATACAGGGCATGTTTTCAGGCATGGTATGTCCTTTGTGGGTCACATGTGATGGCATCGCAGGTGTTGCAGGTGTCCACAGAGCACATGGGGAATGTGCACTGTCTGCATGTATGTGCCTATTGGACAGATGGACAGGATGCTATGCCCTCTGTACTACACACATATTGTCTGTTGCGTCAGCACATGTGTGTGTGTGTGTGTGTGTGTGTGTGTGTGTGTGTGTGTGTGTGTGTGTGTGTGTGTGTGTGTGACATGGATTGAAAGTGTGCTCTGGGTAATACTGGGGTTGCTAACTGTGATTGCCTGGCCGTGATGTCATGTGTATGAGTATGAGATTGCACCCCAGCCTCTTTGCTATTTCACATCTGACATTTGCAAAACCCACCCCACATTGGGCCCAGGTGTCACTCACACACACACACACACACACACACACACACACACACACACACACACACACACACACACACACACACACACACACACACACACCATGTCTGGGAGTTGAACCCCTACCTACCTAGTTTAGTACACTACAGCACTACGCACAGAGATTATTGGAGTACTCCTTCCCCAAAGGTGTATTCCACATTGAATGACATCAGCAGGACTGCCAAGGTAGGCCATTGAATATGTACTGAGTGTGACTAGCCTAGAATGCATTGCTCCCCGAACAGACAGTGGAACACACACAAAGCTGACATGTGTTGATATAAAACCCTAACAGAGGTCTATATCACACTACAGCATTATGCAGGTACAGGACACACTACAGAGATTACTAGGCTACATCTTCCCAGAGGTGTATTTCTAGGTGGATGACATCAGCAGCCTTGCCAAAGATGAGCATTTAAATTGTAGGGAGTGTGACTACCCTAAAAAGCTTTGATCTGAACACAGACACACAAACACAGCACACACAGTTGCCATGTCTGGGAAATGAACTCCTACCTAGCTATTTTAGCCACACTACAGCAGGACACAGTTATGGGATGTGCCACAGAGATTACCAGGATACATATTTTCCACGGATGTATTTCTAGGTGGATGACATTAGCAGCCTTACCAAAGTAGAGCATTTCAATTGTAGTGCGTGTGACCACCCTAAAAAACATTGCACTCTATACAGACAGACACACACACACACACACTTGCCATGTCTAGGAATAGAACAACTACCTACCTAATTTATCATAGTACAGCAGTATGCAGTTACAGGATGCGCTACAGAGATTACTGGGCTGCATCTTTCACAGAGGTATATTTATAGGTGGATGACATCAGAAGTTTTGCTAAAGTAGAGCATACAAATTGTATAGAGTGTGACTACCCTAAAACCATTGTTTTCTACACAGACAGACACACACACACTTGCCATGTCTGGGATTAGAACAGTTACCTACCTAACTTATCACATTACAGCAGTATGCAGTCACCGGATGCGCTACAAAGATTCCTGGGCTATAATTTTCCCAAAGGTGTATTTCTAGGTGGATGACATCAGAAGCTTTGCCAAAGTAGAGCATACAAATTGCATGGAGTGTGACTACCCTAAAAGAACTGCACTCTACACTGACAGGGTCAGACAGACACACACACAAACTTGCCATGTCTGGGATTAGAACAGCTACCTACCTAACCTATCACACTACAGCAGTACACAGTTACAGGATGCACTACAGAGATTACTGGGATGCATCCTTTACGGAGGTGTATTTTTTGGTGGATGACATCAGCAGCTTTGCCAAAGTAGTGCATTTAAATTGTAGGGGGTGTGACTACCCTAAAAAGCATTGCTCTCTACAAAGACAGCCAGATGCCACACTTGGCTGGTAATTGAACTCCTAATTACTGTATCACACTACAGCAGTATGCAGTTATGGGATGCACCACGGAGATTACTGGGATGCATTTTTCCCAGAGGTGTATTTCTTGGTGGATGACATCAGCAGCTTTGTCAAAGTAGTGCATTTAAATTGTAGGAGGTGTGACTACTCTAAAAAGCATTGCTCTTTACACAGACAGACAAATGCACACAGTTTCCATGTCTGGGAATTGAACTCCTACCTAACTACTTTTTCACACTACAGCAGTACGCAGTTATGGGAAATGCCATGGAGATTATTGGGGCACAACTTTTCCAAGGATGTATTTCTAGGTGGATGACATCAGCAGCCTTACCAAAGCAGAGCATTGCAATTGTATGGAGTGTGACCACCCTAAAAAGCATTGCTCTCTACTTAGACAGACACGCACACAGTTACCAAGACTGGGGTTAGAACTCCTACCTAACTAGTTTATCACATTATAGCACTGAACAGTTATGGGATGTCCTACAGAAATTACTGGAACACAAGGCACCTAAGGTGTATTTCATAGTTGATGACCTCAGCAGACTTGTCATAGTGGAGCTATGGGGATGGCAGTGTGTGCATGGGTCATAAACCATTCATCTCGGGGTTGACATGCCACATGTGGGCACAACCTGGGTCATATTCCACAGGTCTGTGTATACAGCTGCTGGATGACTACTTCCTTGAACAGTCATATTGCACAGCTGGCACGTGCACCACATACTCTGTAATGCTGACAGATACCGGTGGCTAGTATTTGCAGTATGTGACTTCATACCCTCATGTGGTTGTGGCCCTTTGGCTGTGTGCTGGGTGGGAGAGCTCTGGATGGCTCCTTGTCACAGTCACCCTCTTCCACACATCTATGTATGTCTACCTTTGGCTTATTATAGTGTGTTTTCCTTACATATATGCCTGTATTCCTATCCACTGTGTGTGCAAAGCATGTGTGGTGCATACTGAGGAGTGTCTGCACTAACATCTGCAGCTGCCAGATATGTTTGGTCCACTGGTGTTTGCAGACATTCATGTATTTAATTGTGTGAGCATGCCCAGTATGACCTTTCAGTATGTTGTTGACTGACATTGCCTTCATTAGTGTGTGGGCATGCCCATATGGTCATTTGTATTTCATGTGTGGATTGGGTCCAGGTAGTTTGTACTGCATTGCTGACCTTTGTGTTGTACACCTACAGGTAGCATGCTGTCTCTGCAGGGTCTCCGTCGATCATTTGACATGGACTGTTGCTATATTTCTGCATAGGATGGGGGGGGCACAACTGACTATTTCTATGTTTCTACACAAGATTGGGGGGGCACACCTGACTGTTACTATATTTCTATGTAGGATGAGGGTGGGGGCACACCTGACTATTTCTACATCTCTACACAGGATTGGGTGGGCACAACTGACTGTTACTATATTTCTATGTAGGATGGGGGGGCACACCTGATTATTTCTATGTTTCTACACAGGATTGGGGGGGTACACCTGACTGTTACTATATTTATATGTAGAATGGGGGGCACACCTGACTATTTCTACAATTCTACAAAGGATGGGGGGCACACCTGACTGTTACTATATTTCTACGTAGGAATGGGGGAGCACACCTGACACTTTTGCTAGGACTGTACTTGTATGTCAGGTACTACATTTCAGTCTGTATTCTTACCTATCCTGCTGGCTAGAGGCATACCAGTGTACTACAGATCATAGCTTTTAATTACCTACATATTAGTTACTGACTTCCTAGCATTCAGGACTGACATCCTACTGCCTGACCTGCTGTAGTCTGTTTGTGTAGGCCTTGGGGGGGGTTACCCATAGGCCTCATTCAGAGGCCATAGCACAGCCTTTGTTTGTGTTTGTCTACACCTGTCTTGCTGGCTGTGACTGTTGTTGGGTATGTGACCCCCCCCCCGACTGGCATGTGTGAGTCACTTACCTTGGGGGTGTCCCAGTACTGAGGGTTGTGCTGCAAGGCTGCCTATGTCAGATGCACATAGTACACTCCCTACTCATGGTTAGGCACAGGTAGTGTAATGTTTGGCATCCCTTTTACTGTATGTGAGAGTCAGAGATAGGTGTTATTCCCTAGGTCCCTCCCGTATCAGTGTATGTGCTATGCATTGCCTCTTTGCCAAGGCCAGGGCATACTGGGCATGCCTTCTTCTGCCTACTGGGGCAAACTGAGGTTGTTCCTCCTCTGAGTCACTCTGTGCCTGTGCAGGCCTTGGCATTGGTGGGGGGCTTTCTGGCCATGCCCCATGCTGTTCCTGCTGAAGCTGTTTCCAAAGGATCATATTGTGTAGCATGGCACATACAAAGACAATTTGGGTATATGTAGCTGGTGAGTACTGCAAGGATCCACCAGATGTGTCCAGGCACCAGAACCGTGACTTGAGCATCCCAAACACATGCTCTATTATGTTTCTTGTTTGTGCGTGTGCCTCATTATGGAGTTCTTGTCCGGGGGTGTGTGTACATTTCTGATGGGTGTCATCAGCCACGGCTCCAGTATATATCCAGCATCCCCCACTATGTGACCATATGGGATGTCCCCACTGGAAATCTCTGGTACAGCTGTGTCAGATGCCAGATGTGGGAATCGTGCTAACTTCCAGGGCAGACAGCACACACATTCATTATTATGCCCTGGGCATCACACACAACCTGGCAATTGATGGAGGGGAAGCCCTTGCAGTGGATAAACCCTACCCTGCTAACCAGGTGATGCTTTGATGCATATGTGCACGCAGTCTATTGCACCCACTACCTCAGAGTAATCCCTATTTGGTGGAAGAGATGCATATTTCAGGCCAATGCCTCACAGGTGTTGGGGAAATATATGTGCTCACAGACATGTGCTGACATGGCATCCAGGAACTGGTGGAGTACTCTGGATGCTGATGCCTGTGAAATCCCCATCATATTCCCAGTTGGCCTTTGGAAGGTAACTGTAGCTAGTATTATTAGGCCTACACATACCTTGGTATGCACTAGGATTAGTTCCCTTCTGTTAGTTCTGTGTGTCAGGCATGGCCTGCACAACTCAACAATTTGCTGTAGGAGGTCCCTGTCCACCCTATAGTGCTCCACTATCTTCAGCTCATGTAGCCCCTGGTAGGTTACCCTGGGTCTGTACACTCTTCTTCGTCTCCTCACTGTGGGTTGGTCAGCAACATTCACATCATCACCACCCTGAGCCTCTTCCACAAGTTGTATGATAGCTATTGCAGCCCCTATAATGTTGCCGTTGTGAGTGTTAAAAGTTCCCTGCTTGTTTACATCGGTGGTGTAGAGTGTGGAAATACCAGAGGGGAAGGTGTTTGCTTAGTTTATAGTAGTGGTCTGGGCTGGACTGGTTTGCTGCCTGTGTAATTGGCTGATTCTGATACATTTCACCTGCCAGCTAAGCTAGTTCTCTTTGATTACCTTTCTACTGCTGTTTTCCCTTCCCATTGCCTTCCTGTTTAAGCCCGTGTGTAAGCCATGCAAACAGAGTGCTCATATGTGCACACTGCTGCTATTTCCAGGTTTCACCTCTTTTTTATTCCTGTAAGTCCTGGTGTGCAGCACGCACACCCGCTTAGGCTTTATACAGAGTGCGATCCAGGTTTAGGCACACCCCCTAGTTAAGCTCTACTAAGCTAGGAGCAGACCCAAGCCACAGGGCTGCAATCTGCTTACAGTATGCCTGACACACACCCCACCATGATGTCACCTAACTCATAGGCTTGTACCAGGCTATTCTTACTCTTACACTGTTGGGACCTGGCTCACATGCTGGGGAAAATTGTGATTCACTATCCTTCCCCTCATTTGCATAGGATTGCCTGCTAATGCATAGTTACATGTCTCACACTGAGCATCCCCCCTTAGCAACCACTACTCACTGGCTGGATTGTCTTCTGCCTGCCATTGACTTGCATGGCAGAATACTGATTTTAGTTAGAATGCTTATTTTAGGTTTATTTTATTATTTTCCCCCGATCCCGTTTGCACGCCGCTGCCCTACGCTTAAACAGCTGGAATCAGCGATATAAAAATAAGTTGTTTTTTTTTTATTTTCTGATTTGTTTGCAATGCCAGTGGCCTTATACTTGGCCATTGGCATGCTTCCTCAATGATATGCAGGCTTTATTTGGAGCTGTCACAGCTCTGTTTTTGATTTTGCAGACAAGTACTTGGTTACTAATCAAGTACATTTCTGCTGATTGCATTAGTCCTGCACGAATGGTTGCAAGCTTCCTGGATCACAAAATCACCTAATTTTCATGGATTTCTCTGGCAAATGGGGTGATTTGCATACAAGTGCTTCATCCGTGCAGGATTAGTGCAGGAGCTCTTGTGCATGCCCCTGCAGGCTGTTCCTGGCTCGCACGGCAGACATATTGCCTGCTAGAGCTCCTGCACTGATCCTGCACACCATGCAGGGCATAATGAATTGGGGGGATGGAGTTTTAGCTGCCATTTACATGGCAGTGCAAAGTGTATTATACTTTTAAAACAAGTATGGAATTCCACACTGTTATAAGAACAATGACCAGTGTTATTATTTTACTGAAAGTGTTTGTTTAATTGCTACACTCTGTGGATCGTTCTTTAGATTTTCCTGCTTATGGCCACTAGGACAAGCAGTTTAAAAAATGAAAGAAGGGGCTGCCATCTAAATGACATCTTTAAGTGATGTTACTTAAGGTGCACTGAGATTGCTTTTGACTGACATCTGCATAAAATATGACTTTGGCTTTAATGTTTTATCAGTGAGGTTCACAGGTACAAACCTACTATTATTAGGATATATATTTTTTCTGCTTACTGGAGCATCATCCAATAGACTACATGCTTGTTACATGGAGACTCTTAAGAGAATCAGAAGTGTAAAGACAATAATGGTCCATTTTTGGAGTATAATAAGCCTACTCCAATTCAGCAGTTTGGTTAAAGTTTATTGACTGGTGATTATGACTGTTATGTATATAAAACATTGTCTCAGCCAAAGCATAACTAAGAAGGACGGTATGGGAATGTAATTGCTCTTTTTTTATAATTGAATATACAATAGAAGGTATTAAAAGTAAAATTCATAGCTCACTTTCCATAGTGTCACATTACCTTGCAATGGTAATTCTGCAACAACTTCCATTCTGAGTAGCATCCATACTAGGCATGGGTGCAGCACACTAGGTGCATAATAAGATATGAAAAGGCACTGGAATGTATGCACATAATGACAGTTGCCTGTTTCACATGTTGTTGAATTATGCACAATGTAGCATGTACAAGAAATAGGTGAACACCAGAGTACTGCATACCACAATATGCAAAATATTAGCATGTTCATAGTGTAAGATTGAGTGAGTGACTGATTTAGTTAGTAATTTACTTAGCTGAGAATGTTCGGTTGTGAAGTTGCATTTCAAGTGAAGTCCTTTGAAGATAAGTTCAAGACAATAACAATGACAGGAACATAATGGCAACAGGTAACAGTAATATTGCTGAATAACAAAAACTTACAGTGATAAAATGGTATAATGTAAGAGTATAAACTATAAAGCATTTAAGTTAACATTTGAAAATATACATTTGCTTAAAACTAAGACAATTAGCAAAGCATTTGACACTACAATCCCATGCTGGTATTACAAACAAAGTGCCTCAAAAGTTGACTTGTAGAGAGTCAGTTGGCTGAAAGATGCAGCCTGCATAGTTAGGGTGGCTAAGGCCTCATCAGAAAGTATGAAGGTAACTACTGGTGTTCTCCAGAGCTCAGTACTGGACCCTCTCCCTTTCATCATCTACTTCACTGATTTCTAGACTAGGAGCTTACAGAATATGGCTAAATGGACATTATTGTCAAATCCCCCTCTGATACCCATTCAGGATGGCAGTAAATAATCCTCATAAACAACTGGCATACAGAAAATGCTACAAATTAATTGAGCAAAGGTATAGTATTGTGAAATTTGGTAATTTGTTTTACCCATATATAGGGATAGGGTTAAGAACAACACACCCTGGTGCCCTATCAAACTATATAAACTCAGTGATAAGAGAAAAACACATCTTAAATCATGGAACGGATCTAAAATTCTTTATATTAAAAATTGTGTCAAGAATATCAATAAGAAAGTAAAAGCTGATATGAGGATGAATAATTGATGCAGGATAGCCAATACATCACTTCAGAATGATAATATAGTCAGGATTTTAGAAGCTGTGTTGACAATGCCCTATGACCACCATGTATAAGAAGCTATCACCCTCTTTATGCAGCCTAATCAGACGAATTATTAACTTTTATATGCCCTTTGGGATGTAGCATGTCAGACAGAAAAAAACAACTGGAAAGGCCCCAGAGGTTCATAACCAAGAAGATTGATTGTATAAAAATGTGGTTGTTATTCAGAGATGTAAAACTTTTTTGTCTGAGGAAGGAGCGCCATTGAGTTCTCCGAAAGTGTGTGCTTACTTCATTAAATTTACATTTTTTATTGTCAACCTTGGACTTGTGCTTTCTACAGCTCAATCGTTTAACTTTCCAAGTTTGCAAGAACAACATTTTAAATCATGTCCCTACTTTTGGTGCCCCCCCCCCCCATTATTTGTGGCTTTGTCAAGATTTCTTGCCCTAAGAGGTTGAGAGGTATGCTCCAGTGTAAAGACAGGACTGTATTCCTAATCTCTGCCTATTTTCACAGAAAGGTTGTAATAGCAATAAAATGTTGTATTCAAGCTGCAGTTGCAGGACCTACTAAATAAAGTAGGGCAACATGTGTTTGTGCTGATAATGGAGAACCTGATTGCACATACTAGAACAGAAAGACAGACAGATGAGGATATGAGGACTGCCTGGGACTACATGGGTTGTGCAAGAGGAATAAAGAAGGAGAGGACATTCTAGAATTCTGTCTGGCAAATGGTTTGATGGTGGCCACTGCATGGTTCAGCAAGAGATACAGTCACATGAAAACATACACAAGTGCTCAACTGGAAACTCAGGTAGACTTCTTCCTAATAAGGAAAGGATATTGGGGAAGACTCAGATTACAAAGTTATCCCCATTGAAACATTTGACATGCAGCTTAAACCACCAATGACCAAAATTAACTGGAAGCAGTGGCCAGAGGCACTTCTAAGCTCAATAGAAACCAGGCTGAAAACCTGGAAGTTGACTGGAGTGACAACACAACAGTCCAGCAATCACAGGGTGTGGTGCTGATGTAAAAGTGTTCTTTTTCAGTCCTTGTGATCTGTTTTCCAAACAATTAAACATCTAATAGTGCTTAAAAAACTAACATTCTCAAGAATATGAATAAGTGTTGGTGTGCAAAACAGCATTTGATAAATCCAAGAATATTGTGCCTGAAAATTTTCTGGGATGAAGCTCACTGCAGATAAATTCTATCAGGAAGGAAGGTTAGTGATGATTCCACAATCAGTTCTAAAATCATGTTAGGTACAAAGTTTCAAAGTTGTTTGTGGACACAATTTTTAGTAGTGATAAAAATAAGGCAATGCAATTATATTTGTTCACGATATTGGCATACCACCTTTCTGAAAATGAAACACAGGAGATTTTTATTTTCCAAGAGGTGTTATTTCTGCCATGATGGAACTGTTGATGAGAATTGTAATTGGTTAAGGCACTGTGGAAATAGTAACTAAAAAAAAAAAAAACATTAGGAGATTATGAATGGGTGGCTATCCTAGTTTGACTTTCTGGATACATTTATAGAATAAGGCAGTATGCACATTTAGAATATAAAAAGAAAGATATTTGGAGGAAGGGCTATACATTTCATTTTGAAGTAGATTTGGAGATGAGATTTTACATGGAGTCTACAATGTGTTTACAGAAACATATTGCAATTCTGGTATTATTTAGCTGTGGTAAAGGATTTGAGATCTATGGGAACAATAATGGCAAAGGAAATAGTCATCCAAGTTCCAGAATTTTACGGGATTATGTGCATGCTATGTTTGTTGTTTGATAACATTTTTTTTTTGCCTTTGAGGATGGCATTCATTAATCTATTAAATGCTGTGCAAAACTTTAGATCACTGAGGTGATTTGGTTTGTGGTATGAATCATATAAATGGTAATCCACAAAAGAGATGCTGAAGAGTCAAAAAGGCACAGAGCAGAGAGCGTACTTCACTTTCTTTAATCCGAAAAACAGACTGACGAACACATTAACGCTTTTCATATATAACACAATCGCGTTTTCATCCCAAAAATGCGATTGTGTTATATATGAAAAGCGTTAATGTGTTCGTCAGTCTGTTTTTCAGATTAAAGAAAATGAAGTACGCTCTCTGCTCTGTGCCTTTTTGACTCTTCAGCATCTCTTTTGTGGATTACTGGTTTTGACTGAGATTGCTACACAATTTTATTTAATCATATAAATAGACTTTAGTGTTCACGAGTATTTTGATTTCTGAAGTTCTCCAGTTCACTGATGCTTGCACAAATACATTGTTTTCTGAATGGGTGCACCTTTATTAAGGATTGTTAGAAAGATTTAACTGAGATGAAAGGCAGCTTTATCTAGTGTAAGATCATATAGAGAAGATCATCTGGGGCTTGATAGTGCTTGGTTCTAGGAGGTGTTACATGTTATAATACTACATAAGGATTTTTTTTTTAAATTCTGGTGGTATTCAATGTGGCAAAGATGGAAAAATTAGTACTAATGTTGCAGGAAAGAGCACAGTTATGGGCGATGCCTTATGTTTGGAGACACAGATCTAATGCATTAGGTTTTTCCTCCTACTTTGCTTGTCTATTCTAGTAGGTTATTAAACCAGTAACCCAAATGAAACTAGAAACAATACTAATTCCAGACATGAATCACCAATCTCGCATGAAGTGCTCATAAACAGTAAAAACCGTAATTTGCTAAAACACAACTTTATTTATAGCTTTTGTAAGAATATAACAAATACTTCTTCAGAATACTAGACTCAATAACCACATATGTTTTAAATACTTTCATACATTAAGTCATGTGATAAAATGGACCAATGAGAACCCAACTGAATACAATTAAAAACATACGAAATGATTACCCCCTTAAAGAAATAAACAAAATGTTATGTATTAATACTTGAACACGACAACAACGTATTGGATAAAAACAACAAAAAAGCTAAAATATGCACTCATTGTACCTGTCTGTCCAATGGTGGTTAAAAAACTAAACCCTGTATGAGTGCAGTTTTAAAAAACTAATTATAGATATACCATCATTTAAACCAGATGCACATAAGGCATTTAACCTAATCTGCCAACATAGCTCTTTAAAGTCTATCAAGTCTTCCCACAGTCCTTGTTTGGGGTCCTGTGGAACTTTTTCAATAACAACAAATTTGAAACAATGTGAAGGGTAATTCTCAATATGCCTATATAGTGCACTGTTTTTATTTTTATTTTTAATATCTCTAGCATGCTCATACATCCATTCTTTAAACTTTCTCTTCGTCTTGCCAATATAAAAGCCAGAACAAGCCTCACACAAAGCTGCATAAACAACTCCCACAGTGTCACAAGTAAATTTTCCTGCTATCTTAATATAAAAGGTGTTAATTTTGATCTTATTTACTGATTTAACTAGTGGACACTGAGAACAAAATCCACATTTTTTCATTCCTGTGGCCCTTTCTTTTGTGGTGCACTGTCCTTTCTTTTCTAAAAGTTGTTTTAACGTTTTCCCTTTTCTAAATACAATATTGGGTTTAAAACCTAATTTTTCCATAACTCCATCAAAACCCTGAAAAATATGACGATTCTTGCTTAAAATGTGAGATAGAAAATGATGCTCTACACTAAATCTAGTAACAACAGAACAAATATAGTTATTATAATCTATCTGGTTTTCATGTCTGTAGTGACCATCTGCCAAAATACTTATTTTGCCATAATTAAAGAGGGGAGCTATGATTCCTTTTCCTATTTTAGTATCTACTTCATTAAATAAATTGTCCAAAAATTCTGAAGAAGTCTTTGTTATATTCTGACGAAAGCACTAAATAAAGTTGTGTTTTAGCAAATTATGTTTTTTTGCTATTTATGAACACTTCATGCAAGATTGGCGATTCCCGTCTGGAATTAGTATTGTTTCCTGGTTATTAAATCATTTACTCAAACTATGCAGTTATATAGTGAAATGGGCATTGTCCACATGTCCCAATGGCAAGCAACCACTCTATATTAAAACATCCAAGGATTATGACTTCTGAGTTATTATCTGTGATTATCTGATGCTCTTCTTCCTTAGTGACAAATTTTTCATTCCATTGTGAAATGTAAATACAGACAACTGTGTGCAGATTAGTCTCACTGTTTTTAACACAGGCTATAATTGTCTCATGCTTTACAGGGGCTGGGATTTGCTCACAGGTGGAAAACAATATTAGAATAAATTCTGGCCTTGGCTGTTGTGTACAATGCAATGGACAGGTGGTGCTACCTTTGTATTTTGATATGTAGAGTGAGGTACCATACAATGCAGTGTATTCATGATACAGTCACACTGTGTACATTAATTGCCAAATCCAAGTAGTCAGGCATAGGATCACAAAGACATACATTTATTACCTAATCCAATAAACCTACTATAGAATGGTAGATGGATAACTAAGCTTTCATGCATATACAATTTTTTTCAATACCAAATATGATATCACAAGATAACAGCATTTAAATAAGATTCGAGTAACTTCACATGTTATAACTTGTCCAGTCACATTGAAAATTTAAATCAGCTGCTTAAATTTATAAATCAAATTGATAAAACTCATATTACTAATTGATCTTCTTAAAAGTGCATTTAACCCTGGAGCCTTGCCAGCACATAGCACTGTAGTCCAACAATATTCAAAACTCTAAATAGGTGTTTTGGTCCCTACCTCCAATACTCTTGTGTACTACTTCAAGCACCCCAAAATAAAATCTGTGACACTGAATATATTTCATAACATTTGGCCAATATATTATTTACCATCTCTGACATTCTTAAGATCTTCCTTAATGTTTTTGACATTCTGCTCTAGATAACATCAGTCTATGAAATTAGAGGTCATTTATCTGATTTATAGGATCATAGGTTCATAGGTAGGTACTAGGCTATCTGCCCTAGGGCATTTATAAGCCTAGCCAGAAAGTTGGCTTTCACCTCCCTTTTAGACTAGATTCCTGAGTGTCTGACCAGCAGGGGCGGTCCCCAGGAATAAATTAAAATTATACTTCATCCACATTCTCTTGAAGAGGGTCAGCAAGGGGCTCTGTCTAACATGGACTGGGATTCTATTCCAGAGCGAGGGAAACCTTTGGGATATGAATCTATCCCACCAGTATGTCCTGTTTATTGTTGTGCTAAGGTTTAAATCCCTGGATCGTGTAGTTCTAATGGAATTGGTTTTCTTGAGGTGGAGCGTGTCCAACAGCTCCGGGTTAGATATGGCCTTGAATGTCAGGCAGAGGTCACCTCTGAGTAGGCGGTAAGCAACTGAGTAGAGTTGGAGCTTCTTTAGTCGAGCTGCATAGGGCATCTGTTTGAGGCCCACAATCCTCTTGGTGAGGTATTTTTGAGGTCTCTCCAGTTGTTGCAGGGGTCAGGTAAGGTACATCCCAAATGGGGCATTGTACTCAATTATGGGCCTGATGAGTGATGTGTAGAGGGGCACAATGACCTCTCTTGATCTAGATGTGAACCCGTTGTGATTAGGTGAGCTATATAGAAGGTTTTTATAACCACTTTGGCAATGTGATTGTCAAAGGAGAGGCTACTATCTACTTGGGTCCCCAGATCCCTCATTACTTCTTCGGTACTTAGTGGATTACCCCCTGTGTGGTAGTTTGTGGGCACTTTGTTTTTCCCAAAGGGGATGACTATGCACTTTTTGGCATTTAGCTTGAGGCCATGGTTCTGACACTAGGTAGCCGTCTCCGCAAGGCCCTTCTGGAGGATGCTTGTGTCAGCTAGAGAGTCTATTATGGTTCCTAGTTTGCAATTGTCTGTAAACTTGGTAAGCCACAGTCATCCCTTGTTTGCCTGTACCTCAGAGAAGTAAATACCAAACAAGAGGGGTCCCAGGACTGAGCCCTGTGGGACACCACTTGTAACTGGTTTAGAGTCGGACATGGCACCCGCGATTCTGACCATGTGAGTTCTATCCCTGAGACAGTTTGCAACCCATCTTGTGACATATGGGTTAATATTTAAGCTAGTAAGCTTATTTATGATGCCAGAGTGGGGTATTGTGTCAAAGGCCTTTGCGAGGTCCAGGTAGGCTGTGTGGACTACCTTTCCCTCATCTATGGCTTTGGTAACTGTTTTGAAGAAGTCAACTAGGTTTAAGAGGCAAGATCTTCCTTTAACAAAGCTAAATTGGGTAGGGTCCAGTGTTTGGAGGTTCCCAATGTCTTTGTTTATGAGATCAATGATGATGCGCTCCATAGCCTTGCAGACCAGACTAGTCAGGCTTATAGGACGATAGTTCCCAGGATCCGTTGCAGTGCCACCTTTGTGAAGCGGGATCACTGTTGCTGTACACCATTCTTTGGGAACATAACCTGTGGTAAGGCTGAGTTGGAACAGTGAATTTATGTGAGGGTTTAGTTCATTTTGGAGCTTGTGTAAGACACAGCCCAGGATACCATTCTGTCCCACTGATGCTGTGTTTTTTACTTTGGAGAGGGCTGCTTTCACCTGTGTGTCTGTGATATCGGGGGATTGCATTCTTCTGGGATAGACACTGGCTCTTTTGGGGGGGAAGGGGGGGTAAAGTTTGCACTGAACCTGTCCGCCAGGATGTTGGCAATGTCAGTGGGTTCAGTGTAGTTTGTGCCATTTTGCACCAGCTCAGAGCATATCTGAGAGTTGCCACCTAGATTCTTGACGTAGCTAAAGAATGCCTTGTAATTATCTTTAGAGTCTTTGGCGATTTTTCTATCAAAGCTAGCCTTTGATGATTTTATGAGGGATCGAAGTTTCTTATTAGTACTGATCAGGGATGCCTTCCCTTTTTGGGATTTTGCCTTTTCATGTAATAGTTTCCTCCTTCTGTTGTATAGCTTATTTATGGCCAGGGTCCACCAGACTGGTTTCCTGTTTTTGGAGGAGTGAGTCTTCATTTTACTTGGGATGGCATGATCCATGCATTCCTGTTGGTGCTCATAGAGTGTAATTGTAAAGGATTCTGTGGTTTGGGTAGCATTTTCCATATGCCCGGGAGGGTTTGAAACTTTCCACCTCGGTCTTGAGAAGTGTGAAATTTGCTTTTGAGAAATTTTCACAGTGGCTTTCTTGGCTGGGAGTGGGGTTGGGATGTGGATGTCCATTGTGATTAGTTTATGATCTGATCTTACCAATGAGGGGTTTACCTCTGGTATGGAACATTTAGCCCCCATGTGATGACCAAGTCCAATATGTTGTCCCCTCTAGTGGGAGTGGTGACTAGTTGTTCCAAGGCATTTGAGTTTATAAACTTAAGGAACCATTGGGCAAAAGAGTTGGGACTTGAGTAGTTTTCCCAGTCAATGTTTGGGTAGTTGAAGTCCCCCAATATCATGGTGTTTGGTGAGACGTTCATATTTTCCAATGTTGTCAGGAATGCTGAGTGGGGGTCCTGAGTCAGGGTGGGTGATCTGTAGCAGGCTACAAACTGAAAAGCAGTTTTACCTACTGTTAGTTGCACATGGATGGTCTCCACTGCCTTGTGCAGTGCCACTAACCTGGAGATGTGGGTATCCTTGATGAAGATGGATACTCCCCCGCCTTTAGTATTTTGGTCCGAGTTCTGGGGCCGAAAAGAATGGTATGAGTTGAATCCTGGTAATGCTGGGGTGCTCTCTGGAGCCTTGAACCAGGTTTCTGTTACTGCACAGATATCAATTTTCTCCATACTGAGGAGTGCCTCGAGTGCGTGCATCTTGAGGTTTAGACTTCTGGCATTGAGCAGCATTGCCCTTAGTTTTTTGTTTCTGGAATTGTCTATGGAGGTGGGTTTGTCTTTTGAGCCTTGCCTAAAAAAGGCACTATGGGGGTGGCAAGAGCCTTTGTCAGTATTCGAAAGCCTAAGGGTGACAGGTGCAAGCCGTCCCTGGTGAAACAACGTGGCTTGTCGAGCATGTCATCCCAGGCTGACAGACACTGGATCCCCTTAGAATGACACCAATAGGTTTGCCAATTGTTAAAATTGATAATTTTGCCTTTATACTGTGGCATCATTCTTGATGAAGGTAAGATGCTACTCAGGGTCAGGGTCATACCGGCCTATATTCTTTATAGTCTTATTGTGTGTATATAAATGGCTTATTCTAAGCATTTGGTCATTCACTATGTTACTAAAATATGCTTAGGGTGCATAATATTTCTATGTACAATGCTATTAACTTTAACATTTTATACATATTATTAGTTTACCTCAGTCAGACATAAGAGGTGTCCACAGTCAGTAAAATGACTAAAATTTTCATACATTATTGTATTTGTACCTATGTTATTCTGCTAATAATTTGGCTTTTATATGTGGGTACAGAGCATCATCATGTTTCTGCTGTTCCCATTAGGGGTCACCACAGCAGATCATCTGTTTCCATTTCTTCCTGCCCTCTGCATCTTGCTCTGTCACACCAACCCCCCTGCATGTCCTCTCTCACCACATCCATAAACCTTATCTTAGGCCTTTCTCTTTTCTGGTTACCTGATAGCTTTATCCTTAGCATCTTTTTTCCCAATATACTCAGCATCCCTTCTCATCACATGTCCAAACCAACATAATCTTGCCTCTCTGGCTTTGTCTCCAAACCTTCCAACCTGGGCTGACCCTCTAATATACTTATTCCTAATCCTGTCCACCCTCGTCACACCCAGTGGAAATCTTAACATCTTTAATACTGCCACATCCAGCTCTAACTCCTACCTTTTTGTCAGTGCCACTGTCAACAACCCATATAACATAGCTGGTCTCACTACCCTCTTGTTGACCTTGCCATTCACTCTTACTGGTACTCGTCTGTCACAAATCCCTTCTGACAGTCTTCTCCACCCACTCCATCCTGCCTGTACTCTCTTCTTCACCTCTCTTCTACACTCACAATTACTCTGAACTATTGATCCCAAGTATTTAAACTCATCCACCTTTGCCACCCCTACTCCTTGCATCCTCACCATTCCTCTATCCTCCCTCTCATTCACACACACACATATTCTGTTTTAGTCCTGCGGAGCTTCATTCCTCTTCTCTCTAGAGCATATCTCCATCTCTCCAGCATCTCGTCCACCTGTTCCCTACTCTCACTACAGATCACGATGTCATCTGCAAACATCATAGTCCATGGGGACTCCTGGCTGATCTCGTCTGTCAACCTGTCCATCACCATTGCAAATAAAAAAGGGTTCAGAGCTGATCCTTGATGTAATCCCACCTCCACATTAAATGCATCTGTCACTCCCACCGCAGACGTCACCGCTGTCACACTACCCTCGTACATATCCTGTACCACTCTTACATACTTCTCTGACACTCCCGACTTCCTCATACAATACCACAACTCCTCTCTAGGCACCCTGTCATATGCTTTCTCTAAGTCTACAAAAACACAATGCAACTCCTTATGACCTTCTCTGTACGACTCCATCAACACTCTCAGAGCAAACATCACATCTGTAGTGCTCTTTCCCGGCATGAAACCATACTGCTGATCACTAATCATCATGTTCCTTCTTAACCTAGCTTCCACTACTCTTTCCCATAACTTCATGCTGTGACTGATCAACTTCATCCCTCTGTAGTTACTACAGCTCTGCACATCACCCTTATTCTTAAAAAATCGGTACCAAAACACTTTTTCTCCATTCCTCAGGCATCATCTCACTTTCCAAAATTTTATTAAACAATCTGGTTAAAAACCCCACTGCCATTTCACCTAAATACTTCCATGCTTCCACAAGTATGTCATCTGGACCAACAGCCTTTCCATTCTTCATCCTCTTCATAGCTATCCTTACTTCCTCCTTGCTAATCCATTGCACTTCATGATTCTCTGTTCCCACATCATCCAACCTTCTCTCCCTGTCATTCTCTTCATTCATCAACCCCTCAAAGTACTCTTTCCATCTGCTCAACACACTCTCCTTACTTGTAAGTATGTTTCCCTCATTATCCTTTATCACCTTTACCTGCTGCACTTCTTTCCTAGCTCGGTCCCTCTGTCTAACCAATGGGTACAGATTCTTTTCTCCCTCCTTAGTGTCCAACCTTTCATACAACTCTTCATATGCCTTATCCTTAGCCTTCACCACCTCTCTTTGGCATGCACCTCATCTCCTTATACTCCTGTCTACTTTTTTCATCTCTCTGACAATCCCACTTCTTCTTTGCCAACCTCTTTCTCTGTATACTCTCCTGTACTTCCTCATTCCACCACCATGTCTCCTTGTCATCCTTCCTCTGTCCAGATGTCATACCAAGCAAGATGGGTACAGATACTGTCTAAAAATAAGTTATTAACCCCAGAGGTTGTTTCATCACTGTTATACAACAGTCACTGATATGATGTGGCAAAAGTAGTGCCATTGTATTGCATTTGCTGAAATCAGTGCAAATCTAAAATAGATATGGCTTATGCTTATATGCCTGTGTGGTGGGCTGGGCATTGTAGTGTATTTAAGAGTAACAAGTTGTTTATAATTTATTTCACATCACAAACTTCAGCTTTGCACCAATTAGGTGACTCTCTTTGATGGTTTGACAGGAGCAGCATGTATATGAAAGCAACTTTCTGGGTATGTAACACAGTGAGTACTTTTGCTATTTCACAGGTTTTGGCTTTGATACATCTCTTGGCTGTGGAGCATGCATGCACTCTCTGTATATCTATGGGTTAATCCATGTACTCTCTTTTCACCAAATAACATAAACTATGTGAAATGGCATTAATCCAATTTTCCTGAAGGTGATAGTGTGTGTGTGTGTGTGTGTGTGTGTGTGTGTGTGTGTGTGTGTGTGTGTGTGTGTGTGTGTGTGTGTGTGTGTGTGTGTGTGTGGGCAATAGTTTGTTTAAGGTTCAATTACTAGATTTTTTTTATAAACTCAGAATGAAGTGGTTGACAATCCTAAGTAGTTTGTAATTACAACACTGTCCTGCAGCTGTACAATTTAAAAGGTAACTCATTGTGGCAAGTTTTGGTCATAACCAGAGACAGTAGCAGGCATTTGTTATAAACTTTTAAGGCCAACTACCTCCTTGTATGCAAAACAGGTGCATAAGTCTGACATTCATAGTCTGTAACCGCTGTTCTTGGTATTATTTCATGTCAGTAATATGGATGTAAGATATGTAACTCATCTATGTTATCATACTTATTCTATTGCAACCGTAGGATTTAATTCTGAAAGCCCTGAATAATGCCACATTAATTAGTTTGCAGTGATGTGAATACACTGCAAAATGGACTGATATAATCTGCAAAACAGCACTACAACAAAACAGCCTCAGCAGTGTACAAGACAGTTATTTTGCTTTTTAGTCACAATAGTTAGGACACAGACATGCTCTAAAGAATATGGCAATGACGTAACTGGTTAAAGACTGTAGATCAAAAGGACTCTCACACATTAACTGAACAAAAACTACTCAATAGCTGCTTCATGCCCAGTCAAAGTTCAGTCCACTATACATGACAGGGGTTATAGGTGTTCAACATGTTAGAAAAAGGACCCTCCCTGATCATCATGAAATGCAGCTTGAATCAAAGAGACTATAGGAAGAAATAAGATGTCTGGAGATTGGAGCAGCTGAGATAAATGAAATAACTCCCAGAAGCTGATGAGGGGGAGAATGAATTTGAAGACAAAGGATATTGACTTATTTATTTATTTATTTAGTTAGTTGCATTTTTACATTTCTTGTCTGAGGTAGTCAGACTTGACAAAGAGACATTTTTCAGCAGAGACCCATGTAGAAAAGCTGTACATAATGTTACAATTCAGTTACATGTAGAAATATAATAATATTTCAACATACATAGAGGGTAACTAGAATGTACACAAAGAACTTGCAAATACAGTTTTACTTCATAGTATGCATTAAACAGTAGCTAACCAAGCTATAACATAAGTACATTTTGCAAGAAAGAGTTAGAAAATATTGAGAGACGTGGAAGCGAACATGGTGACATACTAATGCTTCCATGTTCTGAAAACATAGCCTCAGGTTAGTTGCTTCATAGTGGAGGTTGGGTGTGGTTAATTTATGTAGAATTAAGCTAGTATTGATCAGGTATTTAACCTGTAGTTTGTGTATTATTTATAAATATTATTTATATTTGACTTTGAAACTATTCAAGTTTGTCTATTTTTGTTAGTAGGAGATGATGGGTGTTCCAAAATTTGTGAGATATAATTACAGTAGAGTGAGTGTACTTCAGCATTTTCATTTGCTGGTGATTAGCAGATTTTATTTATTTATTTATTTATTTATTTTGCATGAGCTTAGATCATTAGTTGGTGAATAATGCTGCAAGGTATTGATTAATGATATATAATTTCCTGGTTATTGATTAGGGTTTGGACTCTAATGATCTCTTTGCAGAATAGGTAGTCACAGTTTGATCCAGTTTAGTTGTTTTAGGGCTAGGTATTAATGGGTTTTGTGTGAGAGGTTTCATTGATTTTGCTGTCTTATTGTAGTATGCTTCACATTACCCTTCTTGGTAGAGTGCAGGTTTATAAGAATTGGTGATGCATGAAAGAGTGTTGGAAGTAGGTAAGAAGAGTCAATCATTTTCTTAGCAGTGCCTGTGAAATATGTCCTTTTTCCATACAAAATTCAAAACTTTTGCTTTTTAATGACTTTAAGAATGTGCTGATCAACTTTTAGGTTTTTATCCAATGTAACTCCTATTAATTTAGTGTCAGGCATTATCTTTATTGCAATCTTTTCTGTTAATGTTATATGGAAGATATGTTTTGATCTGAGAATTTTTTGGTAAGTAAATATTGAGTTGGTTTTCTTCAGATTTAGGAATGTGAAAAGGTCTAAGCCATGATTCAATGGATGAAAAAGACTTAATTTCTTGTAGCTTTGAAAGGGTTCAGACTGAGCAAATAAGTGAAATTAAGTTGTGTACTGTGCTATGCTTCCCTGTTTGGAGGCATTCTGAAGATTATTTATAGAAATATTATAAAGCAGACAGCCTAGGATAGATCCTTGTAAGACTCAAAGATTAGAAGAAAGGGAAAGAAATATTATTGCTTTTTACTGATTGCTGTATCTTGAAGTAGCTATAGAACCAAGATAAAATGAGTGAGTGAGGCCTAAGGAAAAAAAGGTATCTTGGGCACGGCCAAGATGGCAAGCAGTTAGCAGCAGAAGAATTTTGATCTGCCTCTCCTGTACATTTTTGACAAGATTAAATTGTATTTTCATCAAAAATCATTCAAATAACCTGGACTATTGTGTTGGAAATGTCTTGGGACATTTTGGTGGAAAAATATAATTTACATTTCAAATATTTTCCTGTCAAAACTTCAAGATAAATATTTACCAAAGGAAAATAAACCACTATAAAGTAGTTTCATGAGAAAATTCAGAGAAGAAAGAGTTACAGTCTATTCTTTGCAGTATACAAGACCTAGCCTTAAAACTGGACTCCAAAGTTGACAAAATAAAAGAAAATAAAAGAAGATTGTACAAAGCAGATTGAATTAATCAAGGATGTAATGAAACAATAGAAATTCTAGATATCTGCTATGGAGGATTCTATCACTGACATAGACAGCAGATGTACATAAGGAGAATATAACATTGAATTTATTCTTAAACAAATCAACAAGTTCTTGGACAAAATTGATGACCTGGAGAATAGCGTGAGGAGAAACAACATCCAGATTTATGGAATCCCTGATCAACTAGAAGGAGATAAGATGGTAAACTTCTTATCTACTTGGATCCCTAAAACATTAAAAGTTCCTGAATCCCTATCATTTAGCATAGAGAGGGCTCATAGATATTTGACTGTAGTGACACCAAGTAAAAAAACAAAAACGTTCAAATCCTAGATCTATAATAGTCAAATTTATTTATAGTCAAGACAAGGATCTAGTTTTGACAAGAGCCCGGTCTTCTTCATCCATAAAACTTGGTGATTCTCCATTAGATTTGACAATGACTATTCCTCTCTAGTGGTTTCAAAAAAAAAAAAGCTTGTATCCCTTTGTTAAAATCCCTGAAGAAAGCTGGAATAAAAACTAACCTAATCTACCTAGTAAAACAAAGATTATTCTTGCCAGAGGGGAAAAAACATTTGATTCTTTAGAAGATTCAGTTTCCTTCATCCTAACAAATAATTTACTTAATTCTACTGATTTATATATTTATTTAATTATTTATTTATTTATTATTTATTTAATATTTGTTAACCAGGATGGTCTGACTGGACAACAGTGTCCTTTTTTTTCAGTGGAGGCCCGAGGAGAAACGCTCCAGCAAAGTACATTTTACTAATACATGTTTAGTACATCAAAGAAAACATTTACTATACAGCTTATATGTATCTACTTACAGTCTAGCAGAGATCAGTAAAGCAATTATATACATAGGAGATTAATCAACAAAAATATATACATGAGAGATGAGAATAACACATAAATAAAGTACAAATACAGTACAGCATGTCTTAGGGTGAGGAGGGTACAGGAGTTATAGAGTGGATATAAGTGTAGTTAGAGGTTATATCTGAATGAGGAAGACAAGGGAGTATAGGTAAGTGAGAATGAGGTTACAGGAGTTATAGAGTGGATAGAAGTGTAGTTAGAGGTTATATCTGAGTGAGGAAGACAAGGGGATATAGGTAAGGGAGGAGGAGGTTACAGGAGTTAGAGAGAAGATAGAAGTGTAGTTAGAGGTTACATCTGAGTGAGGAAGACCAGGGTATATAAGTAAGGGAGGAGGAGGTTACAAGAGTTATAGAGTGGATAGAAGTGTAGTTAGAGGTTATATCTGAGTGAGGAAAACAAGGGGATATAGGTAAGGGAGGAAAAGGTTACAGGAGTTAGAGTGGATAGAAGTGTAGTTAGAGGTTATATCTGAGTGAGGAAGCCAAGGGATATAGGTAAGGGAGGAGGAGGTTACAGGAGTTATAGAGTGGATAGAAGTGTAGTTAGAGGTTATATCTGAGTGAGGAAGACAAGGGGATATAGGTAAGGGAGGAGGAGGTTACAGGAGTTATAGAGTGGATAGAAGTGTAGTTAGAGGTTATATCTGAGTGAGGAAGACAAGGGATATAGGTAAGGGAGGAGGAGGTTACAGGAGTTATAGAGTGGATAGAAGTGTAGTTAGAGGTTATATCTGAGTGAGGAAAACAAGGGGATATAGGTAAGGGAGGAGGAGGTTACAGGAGTTATAGAGTGGATAGAAGTGTAGTTAGAGGTTATATCTGAGTGAGGAAGACAAGGGGATATAGGTAAGGGAGAAGGAGGTTACAGGAGTTATAGAGTGGATAGAAGTGTAGTTAGAGGTTATATCTGAGTGAGGAAGACAAAGGGGATATAGGTAAGGAAGAAGGAGGTTACAGGAGTTATAGAGTGGATAGAAGTGTAGTTAGAGGTTATATTTAAGTGAGGAAGACAAAGGGGATATAGGTAAGGAAGAATGAGATTACAGGAGTTATAGAGTGTATAGAAGTGTAGTTAGAGGTTATATCTGAGTGATGAAGACAAGGGTATATAGGTAAGGGAGGAGGAGGTTACAAGAGTTATAGAGTGGATAGAAGTGTAGTTAGAGGTTATATCTGAGTGAGGAAGACAAGGGGATATAGGTAAGGGAGAAGGAGGTTACAGGAGTTATAGAGTGGATAGAAGTGTAGTTAGAGGTTATATGTGAGTGAGGAAGACAAGGGGATATAGGTAAGGGAGAGGGACATTACAGGAGTTATAGAGTGGATAGAAGAGCAGTTAGAGGTTATATCTGAGTGAAGGAGACAAGGGGATTATAGGTAAGGGAGGAGGAGGTTACAGGATTTATAGAGTGGATAGAAGTGTAGTTAGAGGTTATATCTGAGT
The DNA here is from genome assembly GCF_019279795.1 of Protopterus annectens. NCBI lineage: Eukaryota > Metazoa > Chordata > Ceratodontiformes > Protopteridae > Protopterus > Protopterus annectens. The sequence goes on from NC_056743.1 coordinate 1,371,762,417, forward strand.
GAGGAAAGTTTTCCAGGGTCAGTACATGAGCAGACCCAGGTAGATGTTACATGATCTTTTAGTAGTTTCTTAAACTTGGTGGTGCTGGAGGTGGATCTAATATCAATGGGTAGGGTGTTCCACATTTTGGTGATACTGTTTGAGTATAGCGAGTCACCAATATTATTGCTACTTTTAGAGATGTTTGCAAGGTTTTTGTTACTGGAGCGCAGGGTCTGGTTATTGGAATAGTGAGCAAGTAGGTCTTTGAGAGCAGGTTTTTTTTAAGTCAGTTGAGTATCTGGTGGGCCATGGAGAGCTGGTTAAAAATTAGTAGTTTGGGGAATTCTAGCCATGAGAGTTCTTAGAAAGCATGACAGCGATGGTAGCTGTAGCTGGCATCTGTAGCAAACTTTTTTACTATTTTATTATAGCAGCTATCTAGTTTGTTTATTTAAGTTTTCTTGAGATTAGTAAGGATGGGAGATGCATATATGATTGTGGAGAGAAGTTGGGTTATGCCGATACAGATTTTGGATTTGTCTGTGAGGACAAATTTGTTCCTGTACAGGTACCCATTTTTTTTTTTGTGGTCTTTTTTGATTGTTTGATTTATGTGGAGATCACAGTTCATGTTTTGGTCTATTACTACTCCCAGGAGTTTGATGTGGGAGACTGGGGTAATGATGGTATTGTTTGCTGAAGTGATTCTGAATAGTGATGAGGGGTCTGGGAATCTTGTATGGTGAAACAGAATACATTTTGTTTTGTTGGGACTGAGTATTAACTGGGTATTGGTTAGCCAGGTTTCTACTTTAGAGAAGGCTTGATGTGTTATTTCCTGAAGATGGTGGAGCGTTGGGATGGACAAATTTAGGTAGAGTTGTCGGCATATTGTATTAACATGGCTTTACTAGTGGCAGTATGTAGGCTATTAGTGAAAAATGTGGAGAGAAGAAGGCCAAGAAATTGATCCTTGTGGGACCCCCTAAGGTGATTGACAGCAGTGGGGAGAGAGAGTTACCCCATTTGACTGCTTGCTACCTCCCAGTGAGATAGCTCTGGAGCTGGGTGAGTGTGGAGTGACTGGTTTTAAATTCTGATAGTGTGTTTAACAGTCTGGAGTGTGAGACTGTGTCAAATGCTTTTGAGAAATCCAGAAAGATGGATGAGACCAGGTTACCTTCATTTCTGAGATGGTTGACAGAGTTAATGAAGCTTAGAAGGGCAGTGGTTGTACTATGGTGTGGGTGGAATCCATGTTGAGTTTTGGATAGTAGATTGTTAGTGAAGAGATAGTGCAGGAATTGGGTATGAATGTATTTTTCTAGAATTTTTGATAGTGGAGAAAGGACTGAAACTGGACGGTAGTTGGAAAGCTCCATAGAGCTGGCACCTTTTTGTAGTGGAATGATGTGGGCTATTTTCCAGATAGTTGGGATCTGTTGTTCAGTGATAAAGCAGTTATAAGGATGGAGACAGTGTGCATGATGGCTTCTGCAGCAGTTTTGATAAAGTCTGCGGGTAGGTTGTCTGCAGCTAGGGTTGTTGGTTTGAGTTTTGTGAAGTATTTTTTATGGTAGCAGTAGGAAGAGGTTGTAGGGAGAAGTTGTTGTTTTGTGTTGGAGAGAGAGGAGTGGGGGAGTGGCTAGTGTTTGCTAGTTTGAGTAAAAAATTGGTGAAAATTTTGTTAAACTGTGTGTTTATGTCATCTGTGGTGATGTCAGTGTTTAGGGAGGGGGTAGTGATTTGACACGGTTGAATGATTTGCTTGATTGCTGATCAGAACTTTTGTGAGTTTTCTTGGTGTTCTAGTTGCATCTTAGCATAATATTCTTTTTTGGCTTGTCTTATGTTTTTTGGCAAAATTTCTTAGTTCTAAGTATTTCTGATGATTGGTTAGTGATTTATTAAGGTGCCAATTGTCCCTGGCTTTTTCTCTTGCTTTTAGTAGAGCTCATGTTTCTTTGGTTAGCCATGGGGTGTAGTTGGGCTTTATCTTAATTGTTCTAGGTGGGGAAAGCTTATTTAGGATGCTAAGGAAGGTAGAGTTAAATAACTCCACTGCCTTGTCTAATAGGAGGTATTTGAGAGGTGACTATCTACAGCTTTTGAGTGGGTATATGAACTCTTGGGGATTGAATTTCATTTGCTTATGATTTGCTGATATAATGGGATTTTGGAAGAGTTTATTTGCTGCAGGAGTAGAAAGGTGGGGTGATGGTCACTCCAGGAAGACAGCCTGTGAGTTGAGAGAGGTTGGGTTGATTGGTGAGTATCCAATCCAGGACTGATTCTTTTTTTGTTTTGTCTATTCTGGTAGTGTGTTGGATTAGATGGCAGAAGCCATAGACAGAAATGTGGTTTGTGGATGTGTTTGAGTTAATTGTTTCTTGGGGAATGAGCTTATTTGCCCATTGAAGGATGTGCTCTAGGGCAGAGATATTATTCCCTGCTGGGATGTAGACACCTACTATGTTTATTTGCTTTTGAGAATTAAGTTAAAGTTAGTTAATAGTATTTCTGCATTAGTGACATCTGGGATGCTTATGTCTATAGCTTAGAGGGTTAGATAATTTTTGTATAGTATGGCTACACCTCAACCCCTTTTTCCTATCTGGTCTTGTCTATGTATGTTATAGCCAGGGGGTGTTATCTCATTGTTGTTGATCTCTGATTTAAGCCATGTTTCTGTTAAGACAACTATATCAGGTGAGTAGTATGAGAGGGTGACGTGGAGTTCACCGATCTTGTTGAGAATACTTCTAAGGTTTTTATTTAATATTAGGAGATTGGATTTTTTTTCTGGTGAGGTTTAGCGGGGTCGATGGTAGGTTGATAGGTTCTGTTGGGGGGCTAGTGTTGGGATGTATATCTCCACTAAGAATTAGTTGTGATGCAATGTTAACTATTACTTATGTCTGTAATGCTTTATCAAATGTCAGTGATGTAGGTGACTGTGTTTTGAGGGGGACAAGGTACAATGGGTAAAGGGAGGTGGTCTTGATATTAAAGATGTTAGCAGCAATGATAATTGAGGTTTCTATTTGTTTTGGTGGGTAGGGAGTTGTGGGGGTTTGCTGTTGCCAAATTTAAAGTACAAGCTACATGTGATACACAGCACATAGTGTATCTTGCCCACTGCATAATATGCAAGAAATTTTATAATGTGAAAACAGACCACACACTTAAGGAGAGGATTAGAGAACACATTTATCACATAGGCAAACAAAGCAGAAGTAATGCCCTGGCCAAACATGTTATGAATACTAACAGTCAACCTAAATTTAAGTTCGTTGCCATTGCTAGGAGTTTTGCAAGTTTGAGGGGGGAACACATGCAATAAAACAGAGGAACTGGAAGCTAGATGGATAGTTTTATTCAGAGCTGACATGGAACATGGTCTCAATGAACAAATACCAGTGAGACTAAAGTTAAAGGCCAGACCTTTACGTATGTAAAGTAGTGTTTTTAAGAATATGTATGTTAATAATGTGTGTTTATATTGCACAAAGTATATAAAATATACATTTTAGGATTTTATTTGAACATTTATTTATTTTGTGGTTACTATACAGCTTTAATACTTTATAGTAATGGAATGTATATAGGCATGTGATTAATTGTTGTCATGTGATGCATTCAGCAATGTTTAATAGTATGACTGGTTTCAGTTTGTTTTTATGCACCTGAAGAAGCAGAAGTGAAAGCACTTGTGCCTGATTAAAGTTTTATAACTTGGAGCCTATCCTGTGCCCTCCTGTTATTTTTGGATACTTTGCTGTAGCTTTGCTGTGGACACAAGGACCTGCAAACAAGTGTTTTTTTTATTGTTTTTGCTGGTTTTTAATTATATATAAGATTGTTAGAAATGAATTTGTTCCCCCTGAATTGTCATACTGGAACTACTCAACAAAAATAAATAAAGAAGAATTTTATGAGAAAAGAAAGAAACTATCCTTAAAATCTGTAGGAAAATCATTGTCCTATCTATACTTTTTAAGATTTATACATGGACTTTTTTACACAGAGTTTTTCTACCACCCCACAACATTGCTGTCACATTTAAATCAAAAAAATAAAATGCTGGAGATGCAATGAAGCCCTTGATGCAAATTGGGTTTATATGATCATAGAATGCAACATCTTTCTGGACTGATTTTAGAAACTTTTGCCCATCATTGTGGTCAGATAATTGTACTATTAGAGATTCCTTGATTTTGATCAATGTGCCAATCCCAGATGTTATTCCAGTATTGCAAATACCTCTTTTTTGGTCTGTCCTAGCTATTCCTAGAAAAGTTATAACTAAAAACTATAAATGCAAAACTACTCTCTCTTTTATTAGTGAATTTATCTGTCTAGCCAAATCTGTTAGTAAAAATGCGTTATTGACCATAAAACTGAGAACTTGAAATGTAACTCATCAAATACATAGCCTGGCAGAAATGTAATGTTCTATGAGAAAAATACTAATGGTTTTGTGCATATAATTCTTGTTACGGACTTTTGTATATAATTTTATTTTCTATTTCAAATTGTTGAATTATTGTTGGAATATGTATAATCAATTAAAAACTTTTTTTAAAGAAAAAACATCTTAGTAATTTATGGAAAAAAATATCTTAGTAGATCTTGGTGTACAACAGTACCAAATGTCTTGGATATGCTGAGAAAAAAAGTGTGCATAGATTGTCTGCAATCTTGTTGCAGTTAAAGGTGCTGGTGAAGTTAAGGAGAGCAGTTTTTTACTATGATGTGTACATTAGTGCTGAGTTTTGGAGAGGAGCTTCTTATCAAAAAAACTGTGAGGAAATCAAAGTGGGTGATTTTTTCTAGAAGTGTTGATGAATGGGATAATATTGTTATTGGTCAGTAGATAGACAAGTCTGAAGAGCTTCCACCTGTGTGTAGGGGGTTAATGAATGATTTTCTCCAGTGACCAAGGATGCAGTTTTCTTTGATGTGGCTGTTAATCAGGATGGAGACATGATAACTCTGTGTATCAGCTGCAATTTTAATATATTCAGCTGGAGGTTTGTGACTAAGGTAGTTGGTTTCAACTAAAAATGTTTTGCAATGGCTGTTAGAACAGGTTGAAAAGTGAATGTAGTGGATTTGTTATTTTCTTCTGTATATACAGACAATAAGACAAGGAGTTGTCTTTGAGTAAGGAAATAACTATACAATATGGGTGTTAAATGGAGTGGCAATGCTATTGTTGCTACTGCTACTTGTGGTTGGAAGGGGAATGGTAATGTTGCCTGGATGAAGGAGATTCTTTATTGAGACTCAAAATATTTTTTTTCAGTTTTGATTTTTGTGCTGGAACTTGATAGAATGTGATTGTTTGTCTGATTTAATTTGATGCTTAGCCAGCTTTTTCAGGTACTTAAAGATCTGAGTGACATTTTGTGTTTTGTGATCTATCTTTCCAGGCTTTGTCTCTATGTATTCTCAATTGTTTGAAAAAAGAAAAGAAAAGAAAAGCAGGGATATGGAGAATGCAAATTCCAGTCTCAATTGTAAATCAAAATGAACGCTTTATTGAGTATTGCGTTTTCGTCCAACAGACTTCATCAGATCAAGTACATACTTGCAAATCAAAGCTTTATACTAAAATTCATACTGTTTCTAACCAATCATGTTTCATTTCTAATTAAAAAGTCCCACTTCAATTTAACATTTCCCAATGTTTATATATAACAGTTATAATCATATTATATGTGATAAAAATTGTATAAAAGTTTAATTTAAGTTAAAACAGGTCATTATTTAAAAACAACATTGTATAAGTTAATTCATTCAAGAAAAATGTAATTATTTCTATTCCAACGAATTATTCACTGTTGGGTTTACTTCTTAAAACTAACAATGAACACTGCCATCTCCTGACCATCTTTATTATTGCACCCAAAATTATATCTTAGCAGCTTTTAACTTTAAGAATGGTAAAATAGATATGTTTTCATTTAACCCTGGGGGTCTATTGGCTTCTAATACCAATTGCCACCACAACTCCTTGTAGCCTATATTTTCTTCCCATGGACCCCCTCTTATGTCAATTTTATTTGGTCCAGTACAAAAACAGTAGTTGTATCTCCTGCAGACAAGTGAGTGTTTGTATAGTGCATTGGATTCCTTACATTTACCAATATCATAAACATGTTCGTATATCCTTTTCTTTAGGGTACGCTCTGTCTTCCCCACATAATAAGAAGTGCATCCCTTGCAAATGGCTAAGTAGACCAGTCCCTTTGACTCACAGTTAAAGTGTCCTTTACTGTGTAACCAAATCTTTCTACTTTCCAAATAAATTTTGTCTAAGTTGGATATATACTCACATTGTCTGCATCTTCCACATTTATATGTGCCTGTTTTTTTATAGTTTCCCCTTATGACATTATGTCCTGGATCTCCTCTTTCTAATATGTTTTTTATGTTATATGAGTTTTTAAACACTATCTTAGGATTCGAGTCAAGTAGTCCTTCTAGGTCTGTAAAGGCTTTGAATTTTTCCCACTCATGTTGAAATAATTCTTTTACCTTACTGTTTAATACATTGTACTCAAGTATGAGTGATTGTTGATAATTATCTTTCTTTTTTGAATTAATTATGTGGGAATTTTGTGTTTCTTCCTTAAGCCCCAATATGGGTTTGAACCTTCCATTTCTAGCTTCGGACACTTCAGTCCTGTATTCCCTGATAAATTCTTTGGGATATCCTCTTTCAAGGAACATACGTTCCAATTTATCACATTCCATTTCAAATTCATGGTCAGTGCTGGTCATTCTGGAACCTCGGACGAATTGCCCCTTCACCAGGTTTCTTTTACAGTGTTTGGGGTGTCCACTTTGATAGTGGAGAAAAGAATTAACATAAGTGTCTTTTCTATACACTTTTGATTCTATTGTGTTCACCCTTTTGGTAATTTCTATGTCCAGGTAGGCAATGTTGGTATTGGACATAGTGTGTGTAAATTTTAGAAAATCAGTTGTCTCTCCTATATATGATAAGAATTCTTCAAGCTTGGTGTTGTCCCTTTCCACAGGATTATAATATCATCAAGAAATCTTCTGTACAACATACAATATTGGAAATATTCTGATGTAAAAACAAATTCCTCCTCCCAGTTCATAAGGACCAAATTGGCAAATGTGGGGCAGGCTGCCCCCATTGCTACTCCCTGGATTTGTTGGTAAAATTCTCCTTGATGGACTAAATAGTTGTTCCTGAGAATAATGTCCATTAAACCAACACATGCTATCTTGTCCTCGTGTGTCATTTTGTCATCCTTGAATACTTCATCTTCGAATCTCTCCATGCCCTTTCCATAGGGTATCGATCCAAATAAATCCACCACATCAATTGTTACAAATACTATGTCCTTGTATGATGACTCTAGGTCTAAATATCTTAGTAGATCCCACGAGTCTCTCAGTATGGTCTTTTTGTTAATCCATATGTGCTTTGTTTTTGTGTCAACAAATATGGCCAAAGGTGTAGTTTTGGATCCTTCAGCTGACACAATGGGTCTAAAGGGGGGGTCAGTCGTATTCTTGTGTATTTTCGGAATACCGAAAATAACAGGTACTTTTGGTTTATTGACTTTCAAGAAAAGATGTATCTTCTCATCAAAAACTGATTCCATAGCCATGTCATTCAACATTATGTCTATCTTTTGATAGGCTAAATTTATTTCGTTTCTAGAGACTATCTTATATTTGGCTGGGTCAGTTAGGATTTCATTCATTTTACTTTCATAGTCAATAACTTCCATTATTACCACTCCCCCACCTTTGTCAGGTTTCATGACCCTAATTCTTTCATTGTGTCTAAGCTCCTCTAGGATCTCTTTTTCTTTTATATCCAAGTTATTTTTGTACCTCACTTTTTTGTCACATTTTTTGATTCCCTTTTCCATAACTTGTTCAAAGTTTCTCAGTTGTGCATGAATTGGTGGATTGTATATAGATTTCCTTTTTAATATTCTTTGTTCTTTTGTAACATTTAATTTTTCTTTTTCAAAGTCATATTCATCTTTCTTAAATAGTAGTTCCAGGTTCATCTTTCTCAAAAATAGTTTTATATCCAGTGTAGTTTGTGCTCTATTCCCTTAGGTCGTGGGAATGAATTTGAACCCCTTTTCCAACAGTGAAAAATGCTCTTTTTTTGAGTTCTATGTTACTAAAGTTGTATATACTGAACCCTTCCAATGTGTACGTGTTGTTTGTCTTGATGATATTATCTCCTTTTTTACTTCCAGGTGGGGGGTTTTTTACATGTATCTCCCCCTCTCCTTATCCCCTTGCCTGTGAAAATTTCCTTGATTATCTCTATTGGGACTAAACTGTTGCCTTTCTAAAGGTGGAAATTCTTCATTATATTCACAGTCTAAAAATTGCCTGTGTTCGTAAGCTTCTCTAGTTTTTGTCCATGCCTTTGAAATTCCCTCACCTCCTTTTCTGTTGTTATACCTTTGATATGGGGGTATATTGTTGCTAACTGGTTTTGGGTAACATGTTTGGTTTTCATATTCTAGCATGTCCCTTTTTAGCTTTTCCATCTTCCTCTCTACTAGTGTCTTACATTTTAAATCCACTTCACCTTTAACCTGAAAATATTCCTGCCTTTTTTCTTTTATCTCAAAAATCAGGTCATCCCTTATAACTGTATCTAACTTTTTAATTTGTTCATTGATGTTCTCTAAATTTCTGTCATTTTCTTCAATTATACACCTCACTATGTCCAAACCACATCTGTTAAAAACTTTAACAAGTTCTGTGTGAAACACTGAACCAATCTGAACATTATTTGGATATTTCCAGGTCCGTAGCCCTTTTGGTACTATCCCTCGTTTTAAACATTCCATTAAATAACTATTTTCTATGGTAATAGTTTTATACTTATACATGAGTTTAGAAACATTCATAACATTAGTATCAAAAGAATCATGGTTGTTAATAATTTGTCCTTGGTTGCTTATGTCATCTGGATTAAATAAAAACTGTTCTTTAAGCCAGTTGTTCAAATCAAAACTATTTTGTGTGCAAACAGTACCTTTTTGTGACTGCCCCTGTGTTTGCGATCCAGGAATAGGGTTGGCGTTGTTGCGATCCTCGTCCCCTTCCTCCTCGTTGAAAATGTTGGGTGTAGTATCCGGATTAAAGGTGGGTCCGTTCGGATCATCCCCATACCGTTCGGTTCTATCCACACCAAACCGCGGTCTTTTCCTTCTTGGTAATGGTTGGTTTTCACCCTGTTCTCCTCTGGTTCCTCTCCCTTCCGCATTTTCGACTCCTTCTGTACGTCGCACCATTGACTCACACAGGGGCGTCAGCAAATCCACTAGGGCTGTAAGTTGCCCAATCAATCTTTTAGTTTGGCTGCATTCCTCATTGTTAGGTTGCATCTCCTTCTCCCGCTCGTGCCGTATAACAGTTACCAAAAAGAAAATCAGTACGGCAAACTTTTCAAAAAGGCTCCAATACAAATGAAAAAAGAAAAGAAAAGAAAAGCAGGGATATGGAGAATGCAAATTCCAGTCTCAATTGTAAATCAAAATGAACGCTTTATTGAGTATTGCGTTTTCGTCCAACAGACTTCATCAGATCAAGTACATACTTGCAAATCAAAGCTTTATACTAAAATTCATACTGTTTCTAACCAATCATGTTTCATTTCTAATTAAAAAGTCCCACTTCAATTTAACATTTCCCAATGTTTATATATAACAGTTATAATCATATTATATGTGATAAAAATTGTATAAAAGTTTAATTTAAGTTAAAAACAGGTCATTATTTAAAAACAACATTGTATAAGTTAATTCATTCAAGAAAAATGTAATTATTTCTATTCCAACGAATTATTCACTGTTGGGTTTACTTCTTAAAACTAACAATGAACACTGCCATCTCCTGACCATCTTTATTATTGCACCCAAAATTATATCTTAGCAGCTTTTAACTTTAAGAATGGTAAAATAGATATGTTTTCATTTAACCCTGGGGGTCTATTGGCTTCTAATACCAATTGCCACCACAACTCCTTGTAGCCTATATTTTCTTCCCATGGACCCCCTCTTATGTCAATTTTTATTTGGTCCAGTACAAAAAAACAGTAGTTGTATCTCCTGCAGACAAGTGAGTGTTTGTATAGTGCATTGGATTCCTTACATTTACCAATATCATAAACATGTTCGTATATCCTTTTCTTTAGGGTACGCTCTGTCTTCCCCACATAATAAGAAGTGCATCCCTTGCAAATGGCTAAGTAGACCAGTCCCTTTGACTCACAGTTAAAGTGTCCTTTACTGTGTAACCAAATCTTTCTACTTTCCAAATAAATTTTGTCTAAGTTGGATATATACTCACATTGTCTGCATCTTCCACATTTATATGTGCCTGTTTTTTTATAGTTTCCCCTTATGACATTATGTCCTGGATCTCCTCTTTCTAATATGTTTTTTATGTTATATGAGTTTTTAAACACTATCTTAGGATTCGAGTCAAGTAGTCCTTCTAGGTCTGTAAAGGCTTTGAATTTTTCCCACTCATGTTGAAATAATTCTTTTACCTTACTGTTTAATACATTGTACTCAAGTATGAGTGATTGTTGATAATTATCTTTCTTTTTTGAATTAATTATGTGGGAATTTTGTGTTTCTTCCTTAAGCCCCAATATGGGTTTGAACCTTCCATTTCTAGCCGGACACTTCAGTCCTGTATTCCCTGATAAATTCTTTGGGATATCCTCTTTCAAGGAACATACGTTCCAATTTATCACATTCCATTTCAAATTCATGGTCAGTGCTGGTCATTCTGGAACCTCGGACGAATTGCCCCTTCACCAGGTTTCTTTTACAGTGTTTGGGGTGTCCACTTTGATAGTGGAGAAAAGAATTAACATAAGTGTCTTTTCTATACACTTTTGATTCTATTGTGTTCACCCTTTTGGTAATTTCTATGTCCAGGTAGGCAATGTTGGTATTGGACATAGTGTGTGTAAATTTTAGAAAATCAGTTGTCTCTCCTATATATGATAAGAATTCTTCAAGCTTGGTGTTGTCCCCTTTCCACAGGATTATAATATCATCAAGAAATCTTCTGTACAACATACAAAGGGGAATGGTAATATTGCCTGGATGAAGGAGATTCTTTATTGAGACTCAAAATATTTTTTTTCAGTTTTGATTTTTGTGCTGGAACTTGATAGAATGTGATTGTTTGTCTGATTTAATTTGATGCTTAGCCAGCTTTTTCAGGTACTTAAAGATCTGAGTGACATTTTGTGTTTTGTGATCTATCTTTCCAGGCTTTGTCTCTATGTATTCTCAATTGTTTGATTTCTTTTGATAGCCATGGTGTAGTCTTTGACTTAATTCCTTTCAGTCTATTTCATTTAGCATATTGAGAAACATTGTAGTATACCGTGATACAGTATTATATAGAAGCATGCTTTTAACCTACTCCAGTTACATTTGGTAAGTAGGAAGGAAAGCAGACTCAACTGTCCTTTTGCTAATTACGAGTTGTCAAAAGAAAAAAAAAAGATGTCAGATTCTGACCATGTGATTATAGGAATATAAAGAAAATCATTTTCAAAAGCTTTAAGCACGGACCTGAAAGATAAAGAAAAAAAAAAGTTTAGAGAACTTAGAAGAATTTTTTCAAACTGTGTCAGTGACATTTTTTTGCAAAAATAAGTATTTACTTTCATGATGAGTGAGTAGAATTTAATTGTTTTCAAAGAGTGGGTGATGTTATGATATGGGAATAAGTACTCTGTACATGTTGGCTATGCATATGAGGTGCTGGTTGACAGACTGGGAATATACCTTAGCTAAAATGCTGGGTAAAAAGGTTATCTTTGTTTAGCAAGCAAGGCATAACTGCACAAGAAAGGTTTACTGAACTTTTAGAAATGTATATGACTTTCTGAAGCCAACAGACTTAAATGGGAATCAGAATAAATGAACTGACTTCATGAATATTTCAGTGTAAACTGAGCAAAACGCTAACATAAGTTCAAAAAATTAATGTCTCAACTATTTTAGCTGTAAAATATATTTATAATTCAAGACATCATTTAATCATGGATGTTGCAATTATTTAACAAACCTGCCACCAGCATTATTTTCTTTCTGGGACTGCATATATCTCCTTTGCAAAATATAATGATTCTAATTGCAATTGATCTTTACAATGTCTGATAAAGTGTTGAGTAATACAAATATGAAAGTGCTTAATATAAAGTTCCATTTGTTTTTATTTACTTGGATTGCAATTTGAAATACATGTTTACTTTTCAGACTTGATTGCATCATTTCTTTTTTTTCAAAACATTTTTATTTTGCTTTCATTATAAACATACACAAATGTACATATAACAAATACAATGAAACAATAACAAACTGTTTACAATATTTACATTCATCCATGATAAGCAATCATTTTATCCATGAGAAGTTATAAGTATTTGTTCAAAAGATTTCCCAATATTTGCCATGCTATATTTATGAGTAATGTTATGAGTTATATAACAAATGATTTGCAGTTCTTTTTTAAAAATAACTTTTGCTAAATTAATAAAATCTTTAAACAGCAAATATAACCTTTCTGGCAATTGCGAGAATTGACCAGAGTAACTGAATCTGGGATTCAGGTATTGCATTAGGGATAGGGACACTAAATAGGACTAGTGAGTTAGAAGCATGACAGTTATCAAACCATAAAGCATTTACAAAATATCTGAAGTCTTTCCAGTATTGAACAACATTTCTACATTCAATGAACATGTGAACCCAGTTGGCCTCTAGTAATTCATCACATTTCCAATATTTACTTTCACTGTTTTTGAGTATAATTTTTATTTTTTGTGAAGTATAGAAAAACTCCTATTCATAAACTTCCATGTATACAATCTCCAATATAATGAAGAAGAAGTACCATACCTAGAATTTAATAACCATTTTTTGGATTCATCATATATTTGTTCTCCATTAATCTTTACATCGTAAGTCAAACTTCAGAGTGTCTTCTCTTAATATCTTATAGATAGTTGAGATACTTAATTTTTATTTATCTGTCTTTTCAAGACACCTAATAAAAAGCTGAATCAAACTAGATATAGAGTCAGTCTCTAGGTTGATTGATACTCTCATTTTGTTTTCTATAAACTGCTGTAATGAGTGTATAAACAACCAACTGTCTTGACTGTTATCAAAACTACATAAAAGAGAGTTTAGTGGTTTAAAACTCTTATTTTCAATAAACTGATGCCAGCATATAAAGTTATTTCCTTTAAGTTTTGCATTACATTGATGTTGAAAGAATCTAGGCAATCAGGGAAGTATGCTATAGGGAATATACAAAATAAAAATTGTTTAATGTTGTAATTACAATCAATTATATTTTTAAAATTATTAAATATTTGATTAATGCCATAAAAATGATCAAACGTCTTGTTAAATAAACAAAATTGACATAAAAGCCAATGAACTCTACTTATTCCATATTGTTCCTTAAATTGATTTTCTATAGTTCTGACATCAGTTATATGAGTTTCATGTATTGTTTTCCAGCCAGATATATAGGTAGATGTGATCCAATGTAATATTATATTAATTATAACTGATTTGGAATAAAGATCTAAGCCAGGGAATGCTATCCTATTACTGTTCCAAGCTCTAATGTGCCATTTATATGCAATCCTAGGTTTTAAGGGTAACCATAAAAATTTAAGTAGCATGGAATCTAAGTTTTTAAATAAGTTTTTTGGAGGGGGTAGTATCAATGACTGTATATAAAACAAAATTGTAGGTAAAATTATAATTTTAATTAAAGAGAGCATATCCTCCATTGTGAAGAACATTTTATTCCATATTTTGATTAGTTCACTAATGGTGGTTATTAAATTATTGTACTTTAGTTTAAGAGACTCTTTCCATGTACTCTTTATACTAACACCCAAATATTCTATTACATCATTCTCCCAATTAAACAGGCAATTCTCACTTAGGGTTTTGTTGATCTTTTTGTTAATTAGTAATGTTTTGGCTTTATTATGATTAAATTTAAGCCCTGAAATTCTTTCAAACGTGCTTAAGGTATTTATAACATCATGCAAAGAACCATCAATATTACCCAATGTTAACATATCATCAGCAAATAATTGTATCTTAGGACAATAGTCCTTATTAAATTGAAAGCCTTTTGCATTTTGCTTGCTTCTGATATATGTAGCAAAAGGTTTCATTGAAAGAGCAAACAATAATGGTGACAAAGGACAACCTTGTCTAGTTCCCTTGAGGATTTCTAGTGATGAGGATAGACATGATCCAATTTTCACATAAGCTTGTGACCCACTATAAATTTTCATTAATAAGTTGACAAAATCTGAGAAGATCCACACAAAGAACAAATTCACAACTGTAAACACAAAAACAAATGTCAGGAACCAACTCCACTGTGCAATTAGTTGAGACAATAAATTTTAATAAGGAGAAATTGCACTGTCCTCGTGCAGCAAATGATACAAAGTTACAAGCAGTAAAATTAAGCGCTTTTCATCCGGATATTATCCTGACTTCTTCAGATACCAACTCTAATTTAAAAACCTGTTTAAAAAGACCTCGTCAAATGACGAAATCATGTGGGCATTACTAAATTAATTTGTTTTAAAAAAAATATATAAATATATATATATACATTATTTCAACCTCATAATCTTTCTTTTTCTATACATAAAACTATACACGTTATTTCAAACTCATAATCTTTCTATTCCTACCTATAAGTAAATAAATAAGAAAACAGCAAAATGCAAATCTGTAGGTTGACTCTAGTGGCTCAAATAACTCATGTTACACATATTTCTACATTACTAACTGCATTAATATCATAAAATCAATTATATTATCCGATATGTTAAACTCATATATTACCTCGGACTACGGCATTACAATAGATGATAAACATTGCAGTGCGCATATACCTACTTTTACAACCTCATAAATATCAAAAATATATTCATATAAACGAATGTGTTAAGCCTATATATTGCTACCAGCAGTAAAATTTGAGAAGATGATAAGGCTAACAAAAATCCCATATATGCCCATGTCAACTAATTGTTTACATAAACAATACATATGTCAAACAGAGCAAAAAGGACCTAAAATATATGAGTGATAATCCTTTAAAAACATAAATTAAATTCATACACAAATACTCAGTTGATTTATGGACCTTAGCCAAAAATTATTGATGATACATACATAATGTTCACCTATTTAATTATTTTGTTTATAGTTTTAATCAAATCACCCAAAAAGGGCTAGATAGCTCTTGGTTACTTCTGTCTCTCTGCACCTACCTAAATTAATAGTTAAATATATGTTTAGTTACAGAGACAGAGCTAAAGGTATTATGTTTTCTAATTTACCTTAATAAACTTTTTAGTTTCAGTAAACATGCTATTGAGTAGGTTTCATTTAGACCTGGGTAGCTACAAGCATCAAGTCTAAGCTGCCAGCTCAACTCACTTTTTTCAAGCAGTAACTTGACCACATTTTCTTCAGATAACCTTTTAATATCCTGTGATACTATTTGGGTTATAACTTTAAATCTAAAATAATGATCCTGGTTTGTTTCACAATGTCTAGCTAAAGCATTATCCATTTTGTGCTTCTGAACAGCATAAGTATGTTCATATATCCTTTCGAGTAGTCTACGATCGGTTTTACTGACATAGAAAGCTGGACACCCTTGGCACTGTGCTAAGTAGACTATTGATTTGGTATTGCAGTTAAACTTATCTTTGATGTAATAAGTGTTGTTCCTAATCCAGAATCTATTACCCACATCAATATATCTACAGTAGCGACATGCATCGCATCTATACATGCTGAGAAGAATTTAAAACCAATCAGAATTCTTTGTAGATAAGAACAACTAATAGAATCAAAAGTCTTTTCTATGTTTGGGCTGATAATAATTAGTTGTTTTTTGTATTTGCATGCTATATATATTAATGATAGTAATTTAATAATGTTATCTTACACTTTTCTATGAAGAATAAAACCTGTCTGATCATTATGTATTAGATTAGGTAATTTTTTTATCCTATTAGCTAATGTTGTCATGGAAATTTTATAATCAGTGTTTAGTAATGAAATTGGCCTATTTGAATCACAAGATTGGGGGTCCTTACCTTGTTTTAAAATGGGGGAGATAATTGAATATTTATATGATGGGGGTGTTATACATTTTTGCTTAACCATAGTAAAGGCACTCATCGTTTTCTTTATTATATATTCAGAAAAAATCTTACATAGTTCAGGAATTATTCCATACAATCCTGGAACTTTATTATCTTTTACACTTTTTATTTGCTCTTTCACTTCTGTTAGTGCTATTTCTTTATTTAATATGTTATTTTGTTGCATTGACACCTTAATAGTTATATTTTCTTGAATAAAATAATTTATTACATTATCTGTCTCCAAAAGGGGTGTGTTATTGTTTATATCTTTATAGTAGTTTTTGAGCATTTCTAATATGTCCATTAAGTTAGATGTACTCTTAACTGAACCATCACTTTTATATTTAATCTAATTAATAAGGTTTTGCTTTATTTATTTATTTTTTTTTGGATTGTACCACTATTTTATGTAGATATTTGGGATTTACAGCAAAATACTGTAATTTCAGTTTTTCCAGGTTTATGGCTACCTTATGATTCAGAACTTCTAAGTATGTTTGATTTAACTTAGTAATTTCATTATGTGCTACTTTGTCAGTGGTTTTGCATCCATTTTTATTTTGCTACTTTTTTGTTAGTCTAAAGGTTCTTTGCCCCACTTTCTCCTTTTTTTAAGGTACCAAGGTTTTAGTCTACCATATATATAAACTTTAAAGGTGTCCCATAGTATAGTATCAGTCACTTCACCATTATCATTTGTTTCCATAAATATGTCTATTTCTTTCATTATCCATTCCCTAAAGTCTTTTAACTTAGTTATGTAAGCAGGAATTCTCTGTAGAAATCTTAACTCATCTGTATGCGTAGTTAATGTAAAGTTTATAGCATTATGGTCTGAAAGTAGACAAATTATTATAGATAAGTCACTTATTTTAGATTGTATATTATTTGATACAAATACCTTATCAATGTTTGTTTGTGTACCAAACCAAATGAATAGTTAGTATAGAATAAGGAATAATGTTCTCTTAGACCATGTATATATTTAAGGTTCATCTGGGTTATAAAGTCATTTAACTTCTTGGCTTGAGATGCTAGTTTTATTTTCCCATTTGTAGAAGTATAATTGCCTGATAATAGGCAGTTAAAATCACCTGTTGTTATAATTTCCCTTTTTGCATTTAAAGTAATCAGGTCCAGATATTTGTCAACATATTTAGTACTCAGTCCTGGTATCCAGTATGTATTAATTAAAGTATAATACTTCCTAGTGATTTCCAAAATAACCATAATTAGCATCCCGTCTTTATCTGAAATTGTGTCTATAACTCTTGGCATAGTACAAGTATTTTTCAATAGAATAAGAGTGCCCCCTCTCTTAGTCTTAAAACATGAATCAGCCAGAATGGTATAGCTATTAAATGAGTATTTTTGTAGATCTTTTTTTAACAGATGGGTTTCCTGTAAAAAAAATATCTGGGCTTAATGCATTTTGATATATTTAAGCAAACCAGCTCTTTTGACATTATTGTTTAAACCATTAATATTTAATGATAACATTTATAAGCCATTGACTATAATGTGCATGTTATTACTAACTGAAAGACCTTTCTTCTGTGTTGACTTGAAATCTATTAAAAACGTACGTATCATGGATGCAAAACGTGTACTAAGCACTACTTTCAAAAATCCAAAACTATTTACAAACACATACATGAAACATAAAGTTTCTGGTTTAGTTAAAAACTTAACTAAACCATCCATCCACCACCTCTCCATTACCAAAAGACACAAATTATCTATCTCTGCTTAGAATATATTATAAAAACAAAAAAGAAAAGCATTATGAAAGCAACTAAAGAAATCTAAATCCATGAAATATACATTAGAATGAGGGTGTCTAATATATCTGAAGCTATATGAGTATGTCACAAATGATAATACCACCTCTAATACATAGATATGCCAGAAATACACATAATATCCAAACATGTATAAACATTAGACGCTGTAGGTTAAGAAGATTGTCAATATTTCCAAGATGTTTCAAGAAATATCACATGATTTAATCATTTTATCGGTCATCTGTCTAACATTTTTCATGTAAGGATCTGTTGAATATATATATATATATATATATATATATATATATATATATATAAAACACTTATTACAACATAACTATTATATTTTGCAATTATACACATATTACCCATATGTATTAACAATATCTATGTTGACATAATTCATCAGGAAGGGGGGAGAGAGAGAGAAAATAAGGAGGCCTCACAACCCTCTGTTTAGTTACTAAAGGTTTAGTTATATAACATAAGTCTGATGTTAATATGCATAATGAGTTTTCTAATGCAGCTCCTAGTTCACTTGATGTCATTTAGTTACTGATAGTGTCATTGAATCTGCAGAATGTATGCATCTATAAGAGAACATAGGCATTTTCAAAGGAGTTAAACACTTTTATCAGAACTAATTATTTACCATTTACAGTATCTAGTGAAGGATAACAGAATTTCAAGAGAAAAGAATTCTAAGTACAATCATTTAACAAAAGGTCAAATGATGTCATTGCTGTTTTTTTTCCTCAAGCTGTTGCTTCATAAACTTGTTAAAAAGCATGTAAATAGGCACAGGCACAACAGAAGTTGTCTCTAGTGAAGAAGAAAACATTTTCGGTGGGAAATTCAGATCATGAAGCTTTTAGAGTTTACAGAAAGCAAAAAAAAATGCTCAAGCTGCCTTGCCAGTGCATGTCATGAATCTCCACAATGAGAGCAGTGACACAGACCACCAGTTTCCTCACAAAACTTCAACATCATGAAAAAATTAACCCTTTTATATAAAAACAACCATTTAGAAGTAACAACAGCTGCCTCAAATCAGAAATCTTATTATAATATTTCAATAATTTACCCACCAGTTAAAAAACGGAACCTGTAAAACACCATTAATGTACTGTACTGATGTTAAAATGTATCTAAACAAAGAGTCTAAAACATCTAGTTTGAAACACTAATCAGAAATACCTTGTTACCCCACCACTAACCCACTAGAAAAATGCATTTTGGTATTAAGTCAAATTATTATATTACTGAAGAATTAGAAGACATACATCATTTGTAGTCATTTAAAAGAGAAAAGCATGTAAAGTACTTATAATGGGGAAAAGAGAGAAAAGGAACATTGGTAACAAAAAAGAACAGGGAGAAAGAAGAGAGAAAGAGAGAGAATGTTATTTAAATACTTAGTACTATATGTAATTATAAGAAATATATATAGAAAGGAAAAGAGAAAGTTAATAATAAAAATGATTCACACTACCTTACTGCATAGAGACATTCCAGAATCAAATACATTATGATGCATAAAACAAAGCATTTAAAATTAGAAGGAATTTATTCCTTTGTCCTTTTGTTTCTTAGTTTTCTTTGCTCCTTCCTTCACAGACCATCCATTTTTTGTTGCCTGTCTCTTCAAACTCTGGGATGATCATTCCATTTCTTCTATGTCCGACAGTATTTTTTTCTTTTGGATAAATTGTACCACTTCTCATAGGGAATCAAAGATCTTCATTCCTTCTGGCAAGGTGATTTTTATTCTTGCAGGAAAAAGAATTTGAGCTTTAATATTGGATTTTTTCAAGGACTTAATTAGAGGAACACACTCCTTTCTTCTGGATATGACTGTAGAGGTGTAGTCATTGTCAAAACAAATAACTTTTATACCCATCTTGATATGGGAATTAGTCCAAGCTGATTTCTGCACTAAGTCCTTGCCCTGCGAGGAAAGAAATCTATCTATTATAGACCTGGGGTTAGATACACTCAGAAATGATGCTGGATTTGCCAGGGACCAATGAGCCCTCTCAATTCCAGAAGAGAGGGATTAAGGCATGTTTAGTGCTGATGGAATCACTTATTGAGGAACTGAATCATATTAGCACCCTCTTCTTTCTCAGGAATTCCATATATTCTTATGTTATTCTTCCTTAATCTCCTTTCAAGGTCTTCCAGATTCTCAATCGGCCTGGTGTTTTGTTTAAAAAGAAATTCATTGTGATGTTCATTTTCTGTCACACTAGTATCTAGGACAGTTCCTGTTTCCTCTAAGGCAAGAATCTGTTCAGATTGTTTTTTACTATTCCATTTAGAAGTTGCGGTTGTTTTCTGCATTCTTGTTTGATAATATCCATTTTGTTTTGGAATCTGTCCATTTTTAGTAACAGTTCTTGGATGTTTGTTATTATAAGATGTAGTTCTTTCTTCACTGCACTCTCCTGGTGTGGGTTCTTCACGTTGCTCATGCTTTAGTGACAGTTCTTGGATGTTTGTTATTATAAGATGTAGTTCTTTCTTCACTGCACTCTCCTGGTGTGGGTTCTTCACGTTGCTCATGCTTTAGTGACAGTTCTTGGATGTTTGTTATTATAAGATGTAGTTCTTTCTTCACTGCACTCTCCTGGTGTGGGTTCTTCACGTTGCTCATGTTTTTAGTGACAGTTCTTGGATGTTTGTTATTATAAGATGTAGTTCTTTCTTCACTGCACTCTCCTGGTGTGGGTTCTTCACGTTGCTCATGTTTTTAGTGACAGTTCTTGGATGTTTGTTATTATAAGATGTAGTTCTTTCTTCACTGCACTCTCCTGGTGTGGGTTCTTCACGTTGCTCATGTTTTAGTGACAGTTCTTGGATGTTTGTTATTATAAGATGTAGTTCTTTCTTCACTGCACTCTCCTGGTGTGGGTTCTTCACGTTGCTCATGTTTTTAGTGACAGTTCTTGGATGTTTGTTATTATAAGATGTAGTTCTTTCTTCACTGCACTCTCCTGGTGTGGGTTCTTCACGTTGCTCATGTTTTTAGTGACAGTTCTTGGATGTTTGTTATTATAAGATGTAGTTCTTTCTTCACTGCACTCTCCTGGTGTGGGTTCTTCACGTTGCTCATGTTTTAGTGACAGTTCTTGGATGTTTGTTATTATAAGATGTAGTTCTTTCTTCACTGCACTCTCCTGGTGTGGGTTCTTCACGTTGCTCATGTTTTTAGTGACAGTTCTTGGATGTTTGTTATTATAAGATGTAGTTCTTTCTTCACTGCACTCTCCTGGTGTGGGTTCTTCACGTTGCTCATGTTTTTAGTGACAGTTCTTGGATGTTTGTTATTATAAGATGTAGTTCTTTCTTCACTGCACTCTCCTGGTGTGGGTTCTTCACGTTGCTCATGTTTTTAGTGACAGTTCTTGGATGTTTGTTATTATAAGATGTAGTTCTTTCTTCACTGCACTCTCCTGGTGTGGGTTCTTCACGTTGCTCATGTTTTTAGTGACAGTTCTTGGATGTTTGTTATTATAAGATGTAGTTCTTTCTTCACTGCACTCTCCTGGTGTGGGTTCTTCACGTTGCTCATGCTTTAGTGACAGTTCTTGGATGTTTGTTATTATAAGATGTAGTTCTTTCTTCACTGCACTCTCCTGGTGTGGGTTCTTCACGTTGCTCATGTTTTTAGTGACAGTTCTTGGATGTTTGTTATTATAAGATGTAGTTCTTTCTTCACTGCACTCTCCTGGTGTGGGTTCTTCACGTTGCTCATGTTTTTAGTGACAGTTCTTGGATGTTTGTTATTATAAGATGTAGTTCTTTCTTCACTGCACTCTCCTGGTGTGGGTTCTTCACGTTGCTCATGTTTTAGTGACAGTTCTTGGATGTTTGTTATTATAAGATGTAGTTCTTTCTTCACTGCACTCTCCTGGTGTGGGTTCTTCACGTTGCTCATGTTTTTAGTGACAGTTCTTGGATGTTTGTTATTATAAGATGTAGTTCTTTCTTCACTGCACTCTCCTGGTGCGGGTTCTTCACGTTGCTCATGTTTTAGTGACAGTTCTTGGATGTTTGTTATTATAAGATATAGTTCTTTCTTCACTGCACTCTCCTGGTGTGGGCTCTTCAAGTTGCTCATCTTGAGATCTCCAGTAGAAAACTTCTTGACAGGAATAATTAAAAAATTCAGTTGACTGTGTATTCATTTTTAGAAAATAATAACGATTCTATGTTAATCTAACTTTTAGCATACCTTTAGTTAGATGTTTCTACAAATTAAAGTATTTTTCCTTTCAGGATATTAAAATCTAAGCAGAGCTATAGATTTCTGCTGCTATCAGACTGGTATCTTGGCCACACCCCCCATTGCATCCTTTCTTAATGGAATAATTAGTGAAAAATTATCAATTCATCTGCAGTGTCCAGAATACCAGAAGATCTTATTTTTTTTCTTCATTTATACCCGTTTTTTGATCTAAACAGAATAGAATATCCTTACAAGTATTGTTTCAAAGACAATGCTTCCATTTTTAATTTATCTAATTTCAGACAAACAATCTAGATTCATATTAGGTAGGCAGTTTAAGAGAAGAGTGAAAACACATGTACACATTAAGGTGATATATGTATATAACAACAGATATATATCAGTATCAATTTCTTCACAGATAGCATCCTTCCCTTTGATGATGGGAAGGTCAGCAAACTGGATTTTATTCTCAAAACAGATGATAGTCTTCCAATATGGAAACTCTTGTTCAGTACAAAAGGGGAGCTACAGTATTGCAAACGCATAATTTTGAGCAATATTAAATAGAGGTCCCATCTACCTGAGCTGGTCAGAGCTCAGATGAGAATGAAAGACTCTTTGCACTTATCAAAAAGGGTAAGAAAATTTCTCTGAAGTCTTGACTATATTTTCCATAGTAAGTATGATGATCGCTACCATGGGTCTCCTCGGAAAAATTGAACATAACTGTAGTAGAACTAACCTGGTCAACAAAAAAGTAAGTTAAGTATAAAAATATATAAATAAATACAGATTGGAGCTAGCAAAAAATCTATTCTTTAGAGTTTAAATAGTCATTCTCAATCAAAGGCTATTCCATTTAGTTTTTGTTTTATCCCAGTGAAGTCAATTCTTAACATTTCAGAACAACCCAAGAGCCCGGCTTAAAACCCTGGGTAAAATATTACACTTCTTCTCCTTAATAATTTGTAAAAAATGGGGTTAATATACCTTCTCTACTTTAGTTTGTTCTTTAGCTAAAATCCATTCAGACAAATGCTGTGATTACAGCTGAAAGCATAACAATAAGTGCATAATATAAATGCATGTTATTATTCTGGTTGTCAGTTCAACTTGTTTACCAGGTCCACATTGTTCTCTTTCATTACCTACATACAACTTTTACAACTGGGAATCCTTAGAAGGCACTAAAATTAAGTACATTATTTTAAATCAGCAAATGAGATTATTCCTCAGAATAAATCAACAATCCATAGTGATATTATGTTACTTGAAACAGCTTAAAATACTTGTGTGTTTATATTTTAGTTTTATACATAGGAATCTTTCAACATTTCCTATGATATTATTATTCCACAAACCGTAGGTCAAATAAAAAAATACCTCTTTCTTGTTCCATGTATTCCTGAGC
Source organism: Protopterus annectens (assembly GCF_019279795.1). Taxonomy (NCBI): domain Eukaryota; kingdom Metazoa; phylum Chordata; order Ceratodontiformes; family Protopteridae; genus Protopterus; species Protopterus annectens. The sequence continues at coordinate 1,371,786,092 of NC_056743.1, forward strand.
TAAAATAAGTTGTACCTAAAGTTTAGTACAGGAAATTCTGTATTTGAAGTTTCATCTTTGCTGTCATCTCATTTAAGTCACCTTAAGCAAATTACTCCATTTAAAAAATAAATAGAGCAGGAGTGCTTCTAATGCTGTTCACAACTTACCTACTAAGCATCAAGATTGAATGAAGGTGTTTTTGCCTGTTCTATAAGTACACCTTCTACTTGTGCTCATTCTTGTTTTCCATCCATCTCTACCAAATAATGTGTTTCAAGGATGTTTGTAGCTCCCAATAATCGTGCTGATGATTTCCATAACAGATCTTACAACTTCCCAGTCATAAAATGTCAGGGCTTAAAATATTAAAATAAAGCCTCTTATTATAATCTCTTGTGCCCCATTATAACATATTGTCTCTAAATATACACCACAGTTTTCAGTCATGGAATTCTCTTCTGCCATAGATTGTAGACATGTACTAACTTCTTGCCAGCCAGTTATGAACTAAGCCAAGAGTCTATTGTATAAGTTTACTACAGGATTACTGGCAAATGTATGTTCTTACAGGTTTATATGTTCATAGATATGTTCTAGGCTAACTGCCCTTGTGGGCCATTGTAAGGTTCATAGGTTCATATGTGTTTACTAGGCTAGTGACCATAAGGGTCATTTTAAGCCTAGCAATGCATCCCAAATCTCTGACAAGTTCTGGTACCCTTGATAAGTGTAACCAGGGGTTTGGGAGGTGAAATATTTACAAGTAGGGTCCTGGGAGATGGACCACTTACAGGCTGCATTTGTCCATTATAGACATAGGTGGCAAACCAAGGATGACTTTCCTCTTCACCATCCCATTGACAAGTTACACTTGAATTGAGTTAGAGATGAACTCTGCTTTACATGAATGGGGAGCCTGTTCCAGAAAAGGAGTAGACCCTGGGATACATACTTGTCTCTCCAGCCTGTCCTGTTTATATCACAGGCAAGGTTTACGTCTTGGGTAATTTCAGTGCTGTTTATTTTCCAGATATGCAGGAGGTCCATCAGTGGGGTCAGGGAATGCCTTGTATGCTAAGCATAGATCTCCCTTCAACAGCCTGTAGGATGCAGAATACAGGGGTAGGGCTTTGAGGTGGTCTACATAGGACATGTTACTTACACCTTGTCCTCTTTTCATGAGAAACCACTGTGGACATTCCAAATATTGGATATGCCTGGTTAGGTACATACCAAAGAGAGAATTGTACTCAATGATATGTCTGATGAATGTCAAATACAGTGGAACAATGACTTTCTTGGACATAGATACCATACATTTGTTTATAAGTTGCACAACAAAGAATGATAACCTTACTACTGTAGACACATTATGGTCAAATACTAGATTACTGTCTATGTGTGTCCACAAGTCCACAATTACAGGGTCAACTTTTGGGGGTGTGTTTTCAATATGATAGTTACCAGGGTAGATGATTTCCTGAAGAATACTATTATGCATTTCTTGGCATTTAGTTTTAGTCAATGGCTCTGACTCCAGTTGTTTTTCTGTGTCAGAGAGAATTGACATTGGCCTTGACTGCAGAGAAGTAAATGCCATAAAGGAGATGTCCCAGAACTAATCCCTGAGGGACTCCACTTGTGACTAGTCTCTTTGTAGAAGTGGAATCCCCAGTTCTAACTGCCTGGGTTCTGTCTGTGAGTCAGCTGGCTATCCACTGGGTGATATAAGGGTTTGTACCTAACTTCTTAAGTTTTTCAACAATACTGAATGGGGTATTTGTGTCAAATGCCTTGGCCAGGTCAGGGTCTGCTGTGTGAACCATTTGTCCCTCATCCATTGATTTAGGGACCTTCTCAAAGAAGCCAACCAAGTTGAGTAGACATGTTCTGCCCTTGATAAAGTCAAATTGGCTTGGGTCCAGCATCTGGAGGTTTCCTGTGTCATTATTGATCATTTCCATAATAATTCTTTCTATGGTTTTACATATGAGAGTACTGAGACTTGTGGGTCTGTATTTTTCGGGGTCTGTAGATGGTCCACCTTTGTGCAGGGGGGTGACTGTTGCTGTTCTCCATTTGTGAGATATAAAGCCTGTTTGGAGGTACAGTTAAATAGCAGTTCCAAAGGCGAAGATAGGTCATGTTTCATGTTATGCAGAAGGCAGCATGACATATTGTCTGGACCCATTGATGCAGTGTTCTTGGTCATAGAGAGAGCATTAAGGACCTGTTCCCGGGTGATAGCAGGGAGACTTATATTTGATGTTATTTCCGGAGGGAAGGTTGAGTGGAAGAGATGGACAAAGTTGGAGATTAATTTATTCGTTAGTAAGTTTGCTATATTTTGTGACTCAATATAGGAGATTCCATTAACAATGAGTTCTGCACAACTGCATATTTTCTTTGAAGTTGTAGACACAACTAAAGAATGCCTTGTGGTTGTTCTTAGCCTGGGAGGCCAAATTTAGCTCAAATTAGCTTTGGTAGACTTTATTTGTCCTCTGAGTTGTTTGACGAAAGTGTTTTTATCCTGCTGGGTGCTGCACCTCCTAATATTTGTCATTATTCTCTTCCTTCTGTTATACAGCCTTTTGGTGTTGTGATTCCACCAGGGTGTCTTGTTTTTTGTGTTAGTTCTATACTTTTTCTTCTGGTTGGTACAGCTGCCTCTATTAACATGATTGTATAGGGTTTCTGTGAGCAATTCAGCATAGGCAACAGTGTTCTTAGGATTTATGGGGGCTTGAAATTTTGTTTAGCCAATTTCCATTTTTGTGCTCAAATTAATAAATCCACTTTGCTTAGAGATTGCCCTTACCCACCCCATAGTAAACATTATATATCACTCCTAATAAGAATAACTGGGATCATACCATAGATAATTTAAGTGGCACCCATGTATGTGATACAGCATTTAGGAGCTCCCTCTGTCCATTAGTAGCACAGGGGGCAATCCTGGTGTAATTTTTCTGTCACCTATCCATGAATTCTAACTTTAAAGGCACTTTAAAAAATACAATTCTTTAATAAATTTCATGTTTCTATGTTTTCTCTTCTAAACTACTTCACATAATCCACCTTGTAGCATACCCCACATTTTCTTACTACTACTATTACCCACTAACATTTTGTGTATCTTATTTTATTAACTTTCAACCGATAAAAATGTTCTGTGTGTCTATTTCAAATTGACTATTATACACTGTAAAAAAATATCCAGATGTAAAATTATTATGTACATTCTCTACTACCTGATGTTGCCTCTAAAACTATGTAATGATGTTCTTGAATTTTTGGTGATATATTAATTCTGATGATCTATTTACTGCTATTGTCTGTAAATTAATGTGTGGAGCTTTTCTCCCTGGGCCTCTGCTAAAATAGGTTTCTGACCCAGTCAGATTTTCCTGTCACCAAATGTCAATAACTAAATAAATAAATAAATGTTATATGACTTCAAAAACTATGATTATTATAACTCATTTTTTCTGTGTCATCCCTTCTCGTCCCCACCCCTAACAACTTCCCACCCACACCCCCATGCTGAAGGGTGCAGGGACACCTAATTATACATAAGATAACACTACAGTGGCGAACATGAAAAAAACATTCCCAACTGTAGAGCAGTCTTGTTGATGTACTATATTTCATCTTTTGTGGTCAGTCATCCAGGACAATGCATCATGAAAAGTGCTACTGTCATTCAAAAATTATATTCTGAAAGGCAAGATTTGAATACTGACTGTTAGGTCACCTTACATACCCGATATGTGAAATTACAATAGTAAGATTCCAGAGGTGTGACCCTAAAATGAGAATAACATGTATTAAACATACCTGTACAATATATGCATATATATGGCTGTGCCTGTGTGGTCCCCCTTCAAACCATCAAATGTTTAAAACATCGAAGTTCAGATCATCGAGACCAGAACATCGAGTGTGAAAACGTTGAAGGTTTGAAGGGGAAGAAAAAGGTAAGCGTAGGTGGGAAAATGTTTGTGGTTTTGCAGGGCACCAAGGTACCCTGCATACTGTGTGTGTCTATGTGCCATCTGTGTGATGGCACTACAGATAGGGTACGGAAAATCTCCCGTTTAGCGTTTCTGCATATATAGCGCTGAATGAGAGATTTCCCTTTACTCTACTGTAGTGCAGTCTTGGAGTTGGAATATTAAAGTAGGGGGTGGGGGGTGCAGCCCCTACATGGGGGGTGCTAGTGGGGCGAAGCCTCCCTGCATACAATCCTTTATTAGCTGGTTATGGGCTATCTTCCACAGGAAATTACGAAAACAGTGGATGACAAGATTACTAGGTTATAACATATGCGCTTTTTTTCAATATCAGTAAAAATAATAAAACTGCTTTCTTATACATGATATTTAGGTATCATTTGCTACTAGTACTTATTTATTGATTTATTTGACATTTGTTTATCCGGATAGTCCGACTGGGTCAATGGCCTGGAGAGAAAAGCTCCAAAAGCAGACATATATAACATTACAAACACAATCATGGCACTCAAATATTTTACAATAAACTTCTCATAAGCTGACGTAAAAACAAATAATATATAACATCAGAAAGCAATCATTGCCCTTAAATATCTTACAGTAAACTTCTTATAAGTTCATGTAAAGATTGTGGTTTAACAGTACAGATGAATGGGAGTTTTAGGAGACATTAAGAGAAAAGGGTGGGAGCTGTGCCTGATAGGTGAAGTAGAATTGAGATTAACCTGGGGTTGTGCAGGCGCATAGCCATGTGATATTTAGATATTGTTTTAAAGAAGCTTTGAAGAGTGGTAAGCGTGGGATTGATCTGGTAGCTAGGGGGAGAGAATTCCATACTTTTGTGGCAGAGTATGAGTATAGACACTTCCCTGGTCTTTTTGAGAGTTTAGAGATTGCTAGCAGTTTTTTTTGTCCTCTAATCTTAGGGATCTTTTAGGTTGGTAGGGTTTGACTAGCTTGTCTAGTCTTGGGCAGGCAGTGGACTTGAAAATTAAGTTACGTACAGTAGATAGCTGGATATATCCAGTGTGGAGTTCAAACCATTTAAGCTCACATAATGTTTTACAGTGATGTGTGTGGTATTTATCATGTGGGGCAAACTTTGACACTTTGTTATAGCACTGTTGCAATTTGGACATACGAGAACTTTATGAGTAGTTCTGCATAGGCAGCAGTGTTCTTAGAGTTTATGGGGGCTTGAAATGTTGCTTAGCCATTTTCCCTTTTTGTGCTTAAATTAATATATCCAATTTGGTTAGAGACTGTCTTTACCCACCCCATAGTCAACAATTATATATCACCCCTAATGAGAATAACTGGGATCATACCATAGATAATTTAAGGGGGACCCATGCATGAGATAAAGCATGTAGGAGCTCCCTCTTTCCATTAGTAGTATGGGGGCAATCCTGGGGTAAATTTTCTGTCACCTATCCATAAATCCCAGCTCTTAAAGCACTTTCAAAAAATTACAATTCCTTATTAATTTCCATGTTACATGACTTCAAACACAGTTTATTATAACTTATTTTTTCTGTCATTCCTTCTCATCTCTAACCCTAACAACTCCCCACCCACACCCCCATGCTGAGGAGGGGAGAGATGGCTAATTATACATACCAATGACAAGTAAGTGGATTATATTAAATACACCATTAACCTATAGATTTATATTAAACAATTAATGAAAAACAGAGCCTGGAATTGCAGAGTCTTACTATTCATTACAGTGCCCCACCACACACACACACACACACACACACACACATACATAATAACAGGCCACAGCTGACCAGTCTATGACCTATTAATATGAATTGTTGCCACCATTATTTCTTACTGTTTTTAAAGAGATTAGACATTCAATCAGGGGCTTAACATTTAGGGTGGATTGTGAGAAGGCAGACTTTGTGGAAGCAAAGCTATGCCACTTCATTCCTGTTAGACAATCACCAATATGGTTTGCCAAGGAAAGGAATGAATTTAGATGGGAGCAACCACCAGAATTATATTATAGTGGCAATTATTTCTTTTGCTTTTATCATAGACAGAAATCTGCAATATTTCTTGACTGAAATATTTTATGGGTATGAGAACAGCTGTGTCCATTTTTTTCTGGTCATTCAACAACTGGAGAGGCAAAAATTTAGTACATCATAAATTTAGAGTGATATTTGAATAGGCAGGCAAAAGGACATTTTGTGATCTCTATACAGTGATCACTGATAATACTTTTAGCAAGTGGAATTCAATAAATATGTCTGAAAACAGGAATTTGAAATGCATTACTACCAGCTTTATGTCTTCAATTTTCATCATAATCAATCATCAGAGAAAGATACATAAAGTAACTATCTTAAGGGGTAAGTGGGATGTAATTATCTAATCAGTATTAAATCACTGCTAATATGAGATTTGGGCAGCAATTCATATGTCTGAGAGTGACAAACAGAAATACATTACTGTGGCCATTATTTCATTCACTTTTATTACAACATAGTACCAGCAGGTGATCATATAAAGTAGGTATCTCTTGATGAATGAAGTAAGCTGTGTGAGGAAAGAAACTGTAATTATATGCTTAGCGTTAAATGATCAGTCATATGGCTTGTTGGAGGAAATTTATGTCTCATAGCAACATTTTGAAATACATTACCATGGGCATTATTTATTTCATGTTCTTTATGTGTACAAATTATAAAACAGAAAGTGGCTGTTTTTTGAAGGCTGGGCTGTCTTACCAAGGAGGCAGCGTTCATGACTGACAAGCAGGACTGGTATTTGGGTAGAACAAAAATGGGAATTATGTAGGGTCCCTAGCTTTTCAGGATCACCAGGGCTGACAGCTGCAGTTTGAACAATTTTTTTCTAAACAGATATTTTTCTTGGCTGATGATCAATAATAAATTTATAAATGTAGCAGCTGTAGAACTGATGTTTGAAAGCTTTTTCTCCCCCATTAAGCTTCACAAGCTTTGCAAGATAATGGTTACAGACCTGGCTGACCTCACTGTGCTGTCTCCAGGCAAAGAAAAATTCAGAGTTAATCTCTGAGGAGCAAACTAGCAAGAAGATTCACCTTTAAAACATGCATTTTGCAGAAGTCTTAGTATGTGTTAATGTGTTACACAGTGAGCAACTGATAAAATCTCAGATGGTGTCATAGTGGAGCAAAAAAGGAACAAATGGTGTGAAATACTTTAAAATGAGGGTATGATTTTCATTTTACAAAGGAGAAAAACAAAAGTTGTATTCTTCCCATGACCACTGAGGGCAGACAAGGTGTTTGTGAAGTTTTATGGATAAACAATGGTGCTAAGTGTGGCAAAGTTTGTGTGTGTTAAACACTTCTCTGCCTTTATGAACTGAACATTTACTTATGTTCTGATAGCTGGCTGGCTCCATTTTATTTAGGTGGAAACTTGTGGTTAATAACTCCTTGTGTTTTTATCTAATTGTCCTGAGGGTAAAAGTCTTTCATCTTGCTGCTATAAAAGTTTTACATTTTGTAAGAATCAGCTCTTTTTTTGCAGAGCTCCCTTGGAGTTGGACTGCTTCTGTAACCATCTGGAAATACTAAGCTGATTTAATATTTTTTTCACTTGTTGTAAATGTTTTAGTGATATTTAATAATTTTGTGCTAAGTGTTGCAAAGTTTGTGTGTGTTAAACACTTCTCTGGCCTAGTGAACTGAACACTTAGTTTTGTTGTGATCTCTGGCTGGCTCCATTTTATTTTTCCCTCCTACCTGCCCTAGTGTTGTTGTGTTCATATAACTTGGTTGCTTTTGCTAGCCCACCTCTTACTATAAATTTGATATTGGACACTCCTCCCAGTCCCATCGCATCAGCTCATTTTGCAGAGTAAAGTGAGATCATTTGGGCATCACCTTAGCTTCTTAACTTTGAATTATCTTCTGTTTCCTCCCTTTCTAGTTTACAAAAAAAAAAACGTTTACACTTTATTCAGCTACTTTTACTGTATCTTGCTGTATTTATACAGTGTCTTTTCCTACTTTATTACTTTATTTTGTGCTTTCCAATTGTTCTTAAAAGTGTTCAATTGCATTTATTCTGCTGCATTTGTATTATTGCTTGTTAGTAGCCTGATTAAATTGAGAACAGTATTCTACTAAATTGCTGCTTTATTTATACTGTTTTTTTGCTGATGTGATGGTAATTTTATGCACTTCGAATTTCTAATACCGCTGCACTTTTTAGCACAGGCTAGACAAAGTTTTTCACTTGAGCACTAAAACCAGCTCTTCACTGAGATACTGAAAGATCTGAGGTATCCGTTGCTTCCAACTAACTATAGGTGCCTGTTTTTGCTCTTATATTATACCCTTAATTTGTTTTTGCCGTCTACTGTCTGTTTGAATTGTCACAACTGTTTTTAGCCACATTTTACTGCATGCTGTACTAGTTTGGCTGTGGCATAACCCAGTTCCAGGTTTGCTGTTTCTGGGTCTGTTTTGTAACTTCTGCACATCAAATTCAAGCCATCTTTGTTTGAGAAGGCCTTTCTGCACCCTTGTGGGCAGAGAGTGCTGTCTGGGTCCCATCTAATCAAGGGAGATTGGACAAGAGCTCAGAAAGTACATCCTTATTGGTTAGTATGAGTTAAAAGTGTTATTTTTTGTTTTATTTAAGCCCCACATCTGCGCTTTCTTGAATTTAGCACATCATTGTGCACTGCCATGAAGAAGTCGTTACAGTTGGTGGTTATAGTCACAAACATTTTGCTTGTTAAATTTTTCCTTATCACTTTGCTTGTGGTCCTCCAGAGCTTGTCTCTGGCCCTGCTCTACTGTCAGGTAGAACACTAAGCCTAGCCTCAGCAGTACCAACACACCTGTCACCCACTAGCCATTCCTAAGTGTGACCTCTTTTCCTGACGATATAAATTTATCTAACACTATAGAATTACAATTTCCCAACGTTTCTCCAGACAGCTTGGTCAACATGGGCATCCTGAGACAGTGTAGTCACTGCCTCATGTTCACCGACAACCCTGTACTCCTAGTCCACGCAAACTCAAGATGTGTGAGATGCAACTATATTTAGAACCTTGAATCCATGCTCTTTCACACACCAGTCAGTACATATGACAATGAGCGGGTTGTCAGCATGCACACCTCACCTTCTACTCTACCCAAAACCACATAACACATGCCTAAATATGTGGAGGTCCTCACCAGAAACATACCTAAACACCAGAGTCCTCCCAAACACAAACACAAGCAAACTACATATAATACCTCTGCAGAACATAATACACATAATAGCTCACACACCAGTGTCTAAACCTCTCAAGCCCTTAAGGTTAAACACAAAAGCAAACATATTAATCAGAGGTGATTCCACTGTGGGACAAACAGATGTCCCTTTCACCAGACTGGATAAGGAGAAGGGCACAGTCAGCTGTCTGTCAGGTACCAGGATCCGCCATATCATGCATACTCTCAAGTCTCTCAACAACTGGTACTAGTATGACTCTGTCATAGTCCATGTTGGTATGATGAACTTGAGACATACCTCTCTGGACTATGTGAAGAGAGACATGACTGAGCTCTTGGACTATGTGTCTCAGGCTGGTGTGAACTTGGCCATAAGCAGCATTTTGCCTTCACCTAGGATGAAGCCTCAATACAAACAGAAAAGGATTAACTTCAATAATTGGCTTAGTTTCTGCTGTCATTCTAAGGAGATACAATATCTGTCAGCCTGGGATGACGTGATTTACAGACCTCGATGCTTTTCCAGAGATGACCTTCATCTGTCACCCTTGGGATTTTGGCTACTCGCCAAGGCTCTTGCCACCCCCCATAATGCCTTTTTAAGCAATGTCTCAAGGACAAAATTCCCAATGTAAAAACTCCATTTAGAAACAGCCTCAAGGTTATGCTGCTAAATGCTCGGAGTCTTAACATGAAACTGCATGCACTGGAAGCAGTCCTCACCTTTGAAGACATAGACATTTGTGCAGTCATGGAGACCTGGTTCAAGGCTGTGGAGACCTCCCCAGCCATATCTGGCTACACCTCCTTCCACTCATTCAGACCACAAACTATAGGCATGAAAACTAAAGAAGGAGTTGTATCAATATTCATTAAAGATAAATACAACTCCACATTCTTTAGACAGCATGATTCCCTGAAAATGCTTCAGGTTCAATTAACTGTTGGTAGGATACCTATTCAAGTCATTGTCAGCTACAAACATCTGTATAACTGCATTGACTCTGCCATACCTGATAGGACCAATACAAGGTGCTTAAGAAGAACAAACCTGCTTGTGGACAACTGCTATTTACAGGCTTTACAATAAGAGGAATAAATTGCTGTCTAAGAGTAAGAGGGATTGATCGCTAAACTGGAAACACTCCCTCCTCAGCTTAAACAAGCAAATAAGACTTCAAGCTAACTATGAATCCAAATTAGCTTCCTCAACTAAGGACAGCAATAAGGCATTCTTTAGTTACATCCATAACTTAAAAGGAAAGGACCATAATTGTGCTGAACTGGTAGTTAATGATACCACATATACTGAGCCTGTGGATATTGCTAACCTGTTAGCTGACAGGTTCTGTAAAATGTCTCTCCCCTGTCCCTGCCACACGTACTCCATGACATCCCTACTACCTGTCCTCTACCTTATCTCTAAAGCGCAGGTTGTTAACACTCTCTCTAAGGTCAAAAATATGGGACCTGATGACATCCTAGGCTGTGTACTATATGGGCTCAAACAAGAATTAGCAACACCATTGGGTACTCTTTTCAGTCATAGTCTAAGAACCAGTTTCATCCTAGCTGAAAGGAAAAAGGCCACCATTATCCCCTTGCACAAAGGTGGTGCTTTCACTGGCCCCAGGAATTATAGCTCTATTTGCCTGACTAGCTTTATCTGAAATACCATGGAGTGTATCATCATGGACCTTATCAACAAAGATATAGGTAATCTCTGAACACTTGAGCCTCCACAAGTTGGATTTGTCAAAGGCAGATCATGCCTGCTAAACCTGGTGTACTTCTTTGAGACAGTCACTTCACTAAGGCCCTTGACAAATGGAAATCTCTGCATGCAGCCTACCTAAACTTAGTCAAGGCTTTAGACAGTATCCTCCACTCAGGCATCATTGACAAACTCACCCAGCTAGGTATCAACCCTTATATCATTAAACTGGTCACTAACTAGCTCACTGATCCCATATAGTCAAAATAAGGGAATGCACCTCCAACAGCAGACCTGCAACCAGTGGTATTCTATGGGGATCAGTTCTGAGACCTCTACTGTTTGGAATCTAGTTCTCTGAAGTACAAGCTAAAACTAAAGTTCTGTGGCTGACAAGGCTTGCTGATGACTGCAAACTGGGAGTGGACATAGAATCTCCAAACAATGGCAAGATCCTACAAGAGGGTCTTACACAAACAAATGACTGGTGCCAAAGTTATGGCCTTAAACTCAATGCAAAAAATGTGTTATCATCCCTTTTGGTAAGAGCAATGTTTCTGTTAACTACCACATCAATACAATACCCTAAGTACACACTCAGTGGTTAGAGACCCGGGCACACAGGATGACAGCAACCTTACCTTTGATCACTATGTTTCCACAGTAGTAAGAAGGGCATTCTGTATTGCTCATCTCATAAGTAAGGGCATTGTCCTTAGAAAAAAAGACATTATAACTTCTCTGAACTCTTCCCTCATCATGATGATAATGGAGTACAATGCCCCTTTTGGTATGTACCTTTCCAAGCACCTGCAGCAATTGGAGAGACCACAAAGGTTCCTCACAAGGAAAATTCAAGGTCTTCAGCATCCATCCTATGAGGATAATCTGAAATCACTGTCACTTTTTTCTGTTTCATACAGACTACTCAGAGGAGATCTCTGCCTTGCATATAAGGTAATATTTGATCCTGCTTTACTGGAAATACTGCATATCTATAAGTCAAATGGTACACGAGTTTCTCACTCTAATGGCCTTAACCTGGTATGTAACATTAATAGAACTTGCTGGAGGGACAGATTTGTCTGCCAGAGGTTAACACACCTATGGAACAGACTCCCGCTTCATGTCAAGCAGACCACCTCATTGGTCGTCTTCAAATGCAATCTGGATGACCGGATGGGTAATCGTAAATTCACCCTGGGGGTTCCAACTGTATCCCTCTTGGACAGGGGTGACAGGTGCTGATCATGGAATTAAGGATAAAACTTGGCTTGGCTTGAAGGGCCCCTAGGGTCATTATCCTAGTAACCTCTAATGATCCTGTACCATCTTTATGGGAATCATCTTTTTATTTCTTCCTCCAGCATCACTAGTTCATTCAGCAATTCTGCACATCTGACAATTACTTTAGATTTCCATTTGGAAAGACAAATGTGGAATTTCTACATCAAACTGCCCTTATTTATTCATTTTTTGTCAATGGAAAAACCAGTTGAAGTTGACACACTGACAACTTTGGCATCTTCTACAACTGACTGTCAAATAGAACTGCATAACTGATATGTACCTCATGCAGTTCTTACTGAACCCTACTGATTCAGCCATTTAACATTAGTTAATGAAATTATTTATTTATTTATTTATTTATTTATTTATCTATTATTTATTTACATTTGTTTACCGGGAAATTCCAACTGGGCGCAAGTTCTTTTTCAATAGAGACCCGGTGAGAAAAGTTCCACAGAACAATAAACGAGCATCAGAGTACATGAAGAACAATTGAATTGTCATTATATGTTCACACACTACACTACTCAAATTATAATAAAAAATAGTGCAGCTTTCCTTTGGTCAACATGTAGTAAGACTGAATCGTTAGTTTGTGTGTTTTTGCAGATCAACTACATTTTTAGGTAAAATAAATGTTTTGTTTTTACTCCTAGATGCAGACTTCCTGAAATCACAACTTCTTGCAACAAGTTTTATGAAACACAGCTAAAAAATGATTTTACTCATAATTACATAAATTCAGAATTTAAAAAATGTGCAAAATTCATCACTGTAAATATTCTAAATGAATTTTTGCAGTAGTGTACATACTACCCTACTCAATAATTCTCCATCCAAGATCCCAGGAGCTCTGCTGATCATATGGTTTCATAAGCATCACAAACAGAAGATCACAATGTATGTTGTTCAGAACTGACTGCGCTGCCACTTTTTTCTCACAGATGCTTTTTTATCATTTTGTTTAGGTCATGGGACTTGGAGAAAAAGGAAAAGGAAATATTTACTTTTGTTCTGCACATTCTTTGCATGCACCACACTCTTACATGTGATTCACCACCATCTGAGTGACCTCAGTGGCATTCTTTCTAGGTATGGCAAGCATTGCTGTCTGTTCCACTGTGCTTGCATTTTGGTTCAACTAACTCCACACAACAGCAATTATTAATTTGTTCAATTGTGTAATGCAGTGTTTGCATTATCAGCAGATCTGTGCACTGATTTGTTGGACTTCTGTGAGTCTTCCCCTACTCTAATATGACCTTAAGTGCAAAGCTGCTGTTATTAACTATAACATTGCATTAACCGGAACCACAATAACAACAGCAACTCTTTGCTGAAAATTAAAAATATTTCTCCCATCGTTGAAACATTATACCTTGCTAAACCCTACCAATGTAGCCTTACATCACAATATTACAACTGGCTGAGAAAAATCTATATAAATGTTACAGATCTGTCAACATAATCACAATCCTGCTTCTTCTCTGTTGAGCAATCAATTGCAATCCAAGCGCATTAGTGAAATTGGAAATCCAACAGTAATTTGGCCACTATGACAAATATCATATCAAGCATAAATTAATCAGATATATTAACTGTAAAGGTATCAAGAGCAAGTTAGATCAAAACCAATGTTGAATGTCAACAAAATATTTCTATGGACTTGTATCCAAACTAAACCTGGCTAAAACTGCATACTGGTACACTGCACATCTACTTCCTGAATTTTAGCAATACTGATATAGATAGACCTGGGATCCATATTGGAGCAGGAGTATGATTCTTTCCAACTCTACCACAGATTGCACACCTATTGTCACTTCCCTCAATCACAGTTGAATTTTGTACCTAACTGGCTTATAGTTAAACTCTTCCTACCTGGAAATGCACAGCTTAACTAGCTGCTGCTTATTTCCCACATCTCTTACCAATGCAGACTTCAAACATTGCAAACATGACTTTGGTAGCTTCCTTAATGATCATGTCCTGTCCCAAATGATCATGGAACCAACAAGGCCAAACAAGCAATAATGCTCTCCTTGACATCCTTTATTACTAACTAGACATCGTTTGCAACATCAATAGTGCTGCATTCTTCATACATGATACCACTGCCATGTTATTCACATTCTCCATAAAAAGGAAAAACAGACCCCATCCAAACCAATTTTAAGCCAATACAAAATGCCAACATGTTCTGAATGTTATTAACAGAGTAAACTAGCCTATCCTATATACCATTACTTGTGATAATGAAGCAACTTCATTTCTTACTGTGACCCTACTTAGCATATATAATCAATTATAACTCTGCAAAGTTAGACTATATAAAATAGCACATTTGAGCTTCATCACCTTCTCAAGGTAAGAGGCAATGTTTGGAAAGCCTGAACACAAACACTAACTCTCACCAACCATGACATTTACATAACCTCATGTAACCAAGCCAAAACAAAGAAAAAGGAAATTCAAGTACACGGAAGCCATTACATGCATAGAAGGAAAAACACCTCCTTTTCCAGCCCTAAGCAAATTATGAAAAATGTTCAGCAGCTTACAGATTGCACTACAACAGAACATATCTTGACTGTATTATTCCTTCCAACTTTGAAACTTCTGCAATTTCATTGATAGCAGTGGTCAATTTATACATCCTGTAACAGGCAGAAATATACTTTCAATGTAGAGGCGAATTGTAATAGTGTCAATATTATTTACTTAGCCAAATGCATTATTTGTAAATTGTTTTATGTGGGCAAAACCAACACATCTCCAGGATAGGATTAGAGGACATCTTTACAGTATCAGAACTTTATGTTATACTAGTGCCTTGTCCAAACATGTTATGACTACATCTACAGAACATACATTTAAATTTATGGTGATTGAGGTAATATAGGTCAATGACTAGGTGAAATCAGGAATACAACAGAAGTAAGTGAGACAAAATGGATCATTAGATTACAGGCGGATGGCATCAAGGGATTAAATGGGAATATACCACTAAAACCAGCTCTGAAAGTTAGGCGTTTATTTAAATAAATTATTATGTATATAATCTCTTATTATAAAGTTGCATATGGTAGGTTTTATATTAGCTTATCAATATTATAGTAGTTTTATACCAATAGATATATAATCTAGTTTATTGTTTCTGTTGATAGGGTTATTCAGTATGTTTGGATTTTAACTATCACAATAAGTTACATATGCCTTGATGTTTTAGGTACCATTAGTTATATGGCACGTAGTATACTTGAACACATAAATAGCTGCTATTAGCTTTTTTAGATAGACATGTGGATAGTACACTGATTTATGTCATCCTTTTAGATATTTGTTTTAGGTAATGAGATAGAATGTTATGTATTTTAGTAAGATGTCCGTATGGGTAATGCAGGTTTTGTACTGCTGTAGTTATAACCAGCAATTGTTAGTTGTGTATGCTATACATATTAACATGATCTAAGTCGACATGAATGTATCTTTAAGTATATGTCTTCATATGGAAGTATGCAAGTGTGTCATATTCTAACTCTTTTCGGCTTTTAGTAAGGAACATGTTTAGAATGTTTAGGTGTCGTATAATTTCTTTATTTTGTTTTAGGATTTTTAGTTATGAAATAGTATGTTATGCATTGTTATATCATGTGTAATATACAGTGTTTATTATGATTTATGCAGGTTTAGATAACGGGGAATTCAATAAAGCCTACATGGATTCATTTTCCATGTAGGCATAGTGGCACAGAGCTTACATGGAAGTAAGCAGTTGTGCAGTCCAGGAAACAGAGCTGAGGGGTGTGCACAAGCATGCCAACACAGAAATATCTGTGGCATACAAATCTCCTCATAAGCAGGTGAATTGTATGCAAATAAGTGTGCTGGAGTGATCCAGCATGCAGAGAGGCAGTCCTGCAGACCCCGTGCTGGTGTCTGAAGTGTACATGGAAAATGTCCATGTACAAGAAATTAAAAAGTAAACAGGGGCTGTAAAAGCCCAGTTACAAGGTGAAAAATAGCATAGCAGACATAGATATGTGCAAAATTATGTCATGTGTGTCCAAAATGCAATGGGAAATAATTTAAAATAAATATTTTTTTAATACTCATATTATATTTGCACTGTGCACAGCAGTGTGCAAACATGCCATTATACAAAAAAAATATTTAAAAGTGTACAAATGAAAAATAATAAATATGCAACAATAATGCATTATTGGGCTTGTATGGAGTATGTACAAAGGTAGATTTCTGTGGTTGCTAAGGAGGCAGACCCTGGACCAGTGTAGTATCCAGGTTGTGCATGCATATGCATGTAAACGAGCTGGGGTTACTGAATAGCAAAAATGGGTTTCCGTGCCCGCAGATAAAATCTGTGTAGCCGCAGAACCATGTTGGTGTCCACAGGAGAGCTAGCTGACATCAAAAGGAGGTGTGTCACTATCTCTTTAAGCACATGATGAACAGGGGAGGTGTGTCCAGTTCTGCTAAGCTTTGTTTAGCTTTGGGGTGTGTGTTTTAGTTGGTTTTGAGCATGTTTGCATGGCATGCTGATGTGCTGAGTATGCCCATCCATGGATGTGCGTCTACTGAGCATGAGCATTGTTTATACCTGCAGCGTGGGTTTGTGTGCCATGCCAAAGTGCTTAGCAGGGAAGGCAGTTAAAAAAAATTGCCTGGGAAAGCCAATCATGTATAAAGTACTGATGACTCCTGTTCCACTTAAACTGGGTCATTCAGACCCCACAATGATGTACTTGGCAGGTGGAATGCATTATAGTTAGCCAATCACACAGGCTGCATCTCTAGCAGAGCACTATAAAGTATGCATACACCCTACAATCTGATTTTCCCTGCATATTTCTCACCACCAGAGTTCAGACATGGGAATTTTAACTGCAAGAATGCTAGAGGCTGCTGCAGCTCTGCTACATCTGTATGTGGTAGATGCTGAGGTCAGTACTGATGCTGCTGCTGACAATAAGCCTAAGCTGAGAAGGAGATGAGTGTTCAGGCTCAGTGTAAGCTTCCAGGAGCTAGATGAGCTGGAGATTGTAGAGCACTACAGGGTGGACAGGGACATACTACAGTAACTCCCTGAGCTCTGCCGCCCTCAACTCAGACCCAGAGTCAACAGAGAGGAACGCATCCCAGTGGAAACAAAGGTATGTGTAGCCTTTAGAATACTAGCTACAGGCACTTTTCAAAGACTAACTGGGGACATGATGGGGGTCTCACAGGCATCAGCATCCAGGGTACTCCACCAGTTCCTGGCTGCCATGCAAACATATGCCAATGACCATATTTATTTACCCCACACTCCTGAGGAGAGGGTCAGCAGTATGCATCTCTTCTACCATGTAGGACACAACCCTGAAGTATTGGGTGCCATAGACTGCACTCATGTACACATCTAAGCACAGCCCATTGAGGAGGGTAGAGTCTACGTCAACTGTAAGCAGTATCACTCCATCAACTACCAGGTCATGTGCAATGCTCAGGGATGTATCATGAATGTGTGTGCTGGCAGCCCTGGCAGTTATCAAGACTCCCATATTTGGCACACATCACAGCTGCACCAGATGTTTGTCATGGGGACATCCCATATGGCCATCAATTGGGGATGATGGCTACACAGTGGAACCATGGATGATGACACCCATCAGAAGTGCACACACACCTACCAAAGAACACCATAATGAGGCACATGCACAAACTAGGAATAGCATACAGCATATGTTTGGGCTGCTCAGGTCACAGTTCCAATGCCTTGATATATCTGGTGGAGCCCTACAGTACTCTCCAGCCACATGTGCACAGATGTTCACAGTGTTCACAGTATGTGCTATGCTACACAATATGATCCTGCAGAAACAGCTGCAGCAGGATCATCACAGGGATGGGACACACAGTCCCCCACCTGTGCCAAGTCACCACAGCCACACCCACAGGGGGACACAGAGGAGGAACCCCCTGAGGCTGTCCCTGTAGGCAGATGTAGGCATGCCCGCTATGGCCTGGCCTTGGCAAAGAGGCAACGCATAGCACATGCATTGACAACCTAAGGTCCTATGGACCGACATCTTAATCCACTCACATAAATAGAAAAAAGGTTGCCAGCCACACCTCATAACCTGTACTTACCAGGTATTGACTGTGTACTGCATGCATCAGACAGAGTCAGCCCTGAAACACAGGTATCTCAACTGCTGCATTCTCAAGCTAAGTCACTCTCCTTTACAACAGATGTACAGTGTACTAGACTATGGTAGAATATGTATGGACCTGCTGCATATATGCAAGGGAATAAAGTGGACTAGTGGGCTACTTGCAGAGAACTAACAGCTATGTGGGACAACAGGTACTCTATCCAATACTGAGTGCCCCATAATATGCATTAGGCCACAAGACAGAAAAATCCACTGCAGTGTACAAGGGAAATGTCAAACACAGGGTGATAGAACAGACGCACAACTGTCAATGCCAGAGTACCCTTCCCCCAACACATCAGTGTTCCCATACAGCTGCAGTAACAGTATGTTTGCAAGGATATGTCAGCAGACCACACAATCTCAGGGCTGTCCCAAAGAACCTGGCCACATTTTCTATTTTTCAAAACACGCAGGGTCAAAGTGTATTCAGCAAGAGACAAATTATGCACCATATAGTTGTTACTCTCTCTGATTTTCCTAAAATCTTGTTCACATAAATTGCCAAACACCATCAAGGTGGAATTCAACAGTGGATTATATGTGCTCTTTTTCTTACAAACACTTTCAACAGATTCAGTCTTAACCACACCATCACAGATGTATTTTAAATTCAATTTTCTAAGATACAGTTTAAAATCCACTATAAGTCTAGAAAGGTTCACATTGTTGGAAGGAATAAACGAAAACACTTTCTGAAGCACAGTAGTAACTTCATTGGGCAAACAATCATCAGTTAAATTCAAAACTGTAATGTTATAGTTCATTTCTTTTTGTGATTCTTGCCCCTTCCTTTGTTCCTCGTCTGAACTTTTCCAGACCATCTCGGAACTTTGGTTTTCCCCGCCTTGTCCATTAAAAAAGGATCAGTTTTGTTTCCATTGGAAACTGTCTTAGCAAAAGATGTGTTAGCCTTTACGTTATTAGAAGTCAAAGAGTCATTTTGGTTATTGTTGTCATTAAAAACACATTGCTGTACTGGTGACACATTATTATTATTTGACTATCATTGTCACCTGTGGTATCCACTTCTAAAACGTTTGCAATATCCACATTGTTAACTTTTTTCTTTTTCAGTGGATACGCTGTCTTATTGTTGTAAGCTAACAGGTCTCTTTTTAACTTCTTTTGCTTCCTTTCCACAATGGAAGCTTGAATTCTCTCTATTTTAGCGTTTATACCAAAGTACAAAGTCGCTAGATTGTTGAATACCTTGGATGCCCTGATTTTGGCATCCAAATGTTCCGTTTGTTCTTTGAGTGTCACCAATTCAGCTTTGTAATGTTCAATTAATGCATTCATAAATGCCAAACCCGTGTTGTTAAATAACTCAACCAACTGTGTGTACAGGTGGTCACCCTGCACTACGCAGTTTGGAAATTTGAATGTTCTTAGACCAAACGGTACACATTTTAAGCGCACACTCTCCTCTAGGTAAAAAATTTCCAATTGTAGGGAAACACACTTAGTACACAGCTTTTCTAAGTTAAACATGTCTTTTTTACATAATAAGAGGGTGTCAGTAGTGAACGGACTGTTGTTTCCACTTACTTGGTTAGTGTTGTCAAAATTGGAAGAACAAAATGTATTAGCCATCACTCTAAAAGTTTGTTCGTACACTTTATCCTTACACAATGGTATATCTGATTTGTTCATCACTGAACACCCGTCGTTTAGTGAAACCAAACTTGCTGTACCACCAGAAACATGACTAGAACCTTCACTACGGTTGGTGGAAAGATTAAAGTTGTCAACTCCCTTGCTTCCTGGGCAAACCAAAGGAACTTTCGCATTGGTAGTAATACTACCGCCTCCCATCTGCCGGGCCAGAGCCTCTCGGACTGCTTCCGTAATAGTAGAGCTAATAAGCTAATTGAAACTTCTTCCTGACTCAGGAACCGGATAAGTACTTAGGTCAAGTGAAGTCTCCTGACTCGATTCTTCTCCTGCCATACTAGGCCAGAAAAGTTTAAAACTTTTA
>NC_056743.1:1371811528-1371859028 GCF_019279795.1 Protopterus annectens
ACATTTTATTTCTGATCCCATGCACAACACACAAACACACTGCAACATACACAGACAAGACAGACCCTTTATAAGATGTACTGCAGCTACATCCGTTTAATGTTGCCAGTACTATACACCTGTGAGATAAGCAATATGTCAGTCTATCTGATAGACCTACACCTAAAACACAGTGCATCCTTCTTGAGCATACTATGCCAATTATAGTATCACTGCCTCAGGTATGTACCATCTCTATATTGTGTGAGAACAGGCATCTGTGAGTGATTGCCTCCTGTATAGCAGGCTGCATAGTCCTTCTCAAAAAAAAGTACAAATGTGCTTCTAGTCCTGCAAATACACAACTGTGATTACCCATTCAATGCACGTCAGTTAACTTCTCCAATACTGAACACATAACTATTGTACTCTGGCTAAGCATAACAGTTGTGCCTAGGACAAAATGGCAGCCCTTAACATTCTTAGGGTATATATATGATCTGTAAAACAACAGTATCACACTTACCAGATACAGGATCTTGGACTCTGGCCACACCTGACGGACCTATGAAAATGTGAGAGAGAGGTATTGTCAGTAATAGCAAATGTTGCATTATTACAGGGTAATATGTGTATATATCCACATGTACAGTAGCTAATGTGATACTGCCAATATTGCTTACTTTCTGTGCATTTTTACACAACTGTGCATTAATGCCCCCCCATGCAGATAGACCTGACACCCATGTACTGGTATGCAGAGACTGCCACAATGACTGATACAATATTACAGTGATGAACACAGAAAGCTTACCTTGACGATCCTCTTCTGTGGATGCTTTGGCACCCACCTCCAGGATGTATGGGGTGATGGATGCCTGGGAGCTGGTGGGTAATCCCATGTTTGCCAGTAATTCCTTTGTGGCTGAGAGTGGTTGTTCTGCTACAGGCCCTCCACTGGTGGCAGCATGATCCCTGGCCACAGCAGCTGTCCTTTGATGTGCGGCATTGAGCATATCATTGGCCCTGTGGCAGACCTGCTTGTAGGTTCTGTCCTGATACCCACTTTCATGAACCGCCCTGATAAGTTCACCCCATAATGCTGCACATTGTTCATGATGTTGGCGGCTCCTGGACAGCAGAATGTTATGATGCAGTCTGTGGCCATCCAGGATAGCATTATTTTCAGCGGCTGTAAATGGTGAATGCCTCCTTTGATACATCCTTCCTATAAGACAACAAGTGGAGAACACATCACAGGACCAGATAAGTGGACATCCACTATGTACAGACTCTGCAAAGCCAAAATGGCCTGCACTTTCTACTGCTACCTCCCATGTCATACCCTGCAGTCTATCAACACACTACGTGTGACAATCACCAACATAGTAGCAATACCGGTTATGTCCCTGTGTGCCATGACAGAGTCTGCTGTATGTCTCCACACCTTTGAGTACCATCTACTGTGGTGTGTTTCCTATGGACAAAGTCCCACTACTATATCATACAGCCACTGTCAGACAAATAGGTATGTGTTATTACAACTATATGGGGGCAGTCAAGCAACAGCAGTGTGCCACAATGACAGACAGCAATACAAACCTGCTGTAGTATATCTTCCCTGTAGGCATCATACCTCTCCAGTACACAGATGTTTGCAGAATGTGTACATGTGCCTGATATATGTGATCCTCTTGGCACAAACATGTGGACATCTGACAAATGGTTGTCCAGTAATTGATGGTTGTTGTCAGAATATAGAGAATCATGCCAGACCCCTCAGAATACACGTATGCTACATTAATATCTGTCAGTCAGTTCATACTCCTACTTTGTATGGCCAATATGTACACTCTGTCACTGAGTTAGGACCTGTGTCTCCCCAGCAATAATGGCTATGACCTGAATTTTTGCTGTAGAAGGTTGATAGGTATGTTAGCCATAGCTCCCAAGGAATGAGTTACGAATGCCAACAAAATAGTGACCTAGCCAGAGTACATTAGGGACAGTCAGGGACACCTTTACAATGTCTGAGCTATTTCTGTGTGACATTCACAGACTGAGAAGAGCTGAATAACAGTGCATCATGTGATATTACAGCTGTGTCCACCATTACTTACTGTCAATATGTCTATCTCATAGTCCACTAGCTCTCGTACAAGAGTCGACCATTGTAGTAGGGAGTAAGAGGGCCAGAGCTGTGATTTGATTCAAAACAGGCACAGTTGAGAGGTATGTCTGTAGCTGTTGGACAGCAGAGTATCACCAACATGTCATTCCCATAGATGTGATGTACTACAGGTCTACTGTTGAAATCCCTATTCCCCATACCTCCATCCTCCCATCTGTGTCCCATTATATGAGGACATATATTAAATACCTGGTAGAGTGACATAATACTTTTGTTAAATCCTCAGTAAATGGTTTGCTAAATCATAGTCTGTCTTAGTAAAGCAACATACAGACCTGTTTCCCATAGGCAGTTGATTGCTTTTTGCAGGTAATGTTAATTAACAGGTAATTGCCTGTGCACCAATCTGTGGCTCAGACTTGCTAACTGCATCCAAAACAGCTGGGTTGCACTTTCATTAGCCAATGACATGGCACCACAGTGCAATACTTAAGGCCTTCATGTAGGCCTTGGCCCCTGTCTTAGTTTGTGAGATGTACATTAGTGAGGTGTGCAGACTGCAGCATTGCAAATGTTAGGTACTAGTACTGCCCACTGTTGAGATTTATGAGCTATGTCCACAGTTTTGCATGCTTTGTTTGGCCTTTGTCCCCTGACATTGTGATTATCTGGCAGTTCAGTGTTAAACACGGTGGGTTGAGGTCACTAAGGGGAGAGAGAGACATGTGAGTGTCAGACATCATACCCATCAGAATATGCTTCTTGATGCAGTAGCTGCTACTATATCAGCTCACTATGTACGGGCAAACTATGTAACATGTCCCTGTCGCTGGACCTTTGCCCCCCCCCTTTATGTATGTTTTTGTCTGGATCCCATGTTCTAGGGGGTTGTGAGGTATGGTAGGTCTGTAGCAGCTAGCTTAACATACAGCTGCATATTTTGCAGGCTGCAGCTGCTGCAACCTAGGACACATGGGGGAATGTCAACACTTTGGAAGACAGCAAGTTGTTTGTGTAACTGAGGCAGCAGTGTCAACTCTGTTGTTACAACAGAGCCAGGCTTAGGTTTCACTTTACAGGCCATTCAAGGCATGTGCTTCTGGTACATCTGATATGTAGCAGTGCTAATTACAGAGTAGTAGGGGACTAATAGTTAGGCTATATGAATATATGTGCAGTGTGTTCCTATGTACAGGCTTTTGACTTGCAAACATGAGTAGCAGTTAATTCAGTAGCAGCAATCTGTGTGGGTTAAAACTGCATGGCTCTGTCATTACTTGCTGTATTTACAAGAATGTAATTGAAGTGCAACACACTGGAGTTGAACCCAGACCTGTGGGTGGCAAAATGTACTGCATGGAAGGTATTTAACAGACTGAGCTGATATATGTGCATACAAATAGTCTGACACACATTGTCTGCATCCATCATTGTGTGCATGGCTTTCAAAGGCAGTTGTTGTGCAGCAGTATCCCAGTTGTAGGCATATGTACTTTGCAATTGCTGACTTAGCAGGTATGTTTAAAGATGTTGCTGATAAAAGGGAACAATTACCTGCCATCATACCCCTCAACCTCTTAGAGCAAGAACTGTGGACAAAGCCATAAATACAAGTGGGACAAATGGCAAAAAATAGGGATAATCTTTAAATATTGCCCATACAAATGTAGAATGTTTTTAGAATAACAGGTTTTCCATTAGCATGTGTTTTCTGCAAGGTATGAAGTGTGACACTCAAAATGTCTGTTATGATTTTCTAACCTCAATCTTTAATGACTTGCCACTACTTTGCCAGAAACATACGTTTTTATGAAAACTGGTCCAAAAATAGGGGGCAAATATTTGGACATTCTGCAACAATCTCTACAGTTGCCAGGTATACCTTCTATCCCAGATCTTATGTACATCCATTATTATTTCTTTGGCTGTGTACTTGTGTAATGTTTCTATCACAGTCCCAAGTACACTCCCATTTCTCCATTCTATGTACTTTCAATCTGTCAGTGGTAATCAATATATGTTTGTGGAAACACCTATTTTATTTCAGAGCTGAGTGGCCTAGTGCACTGTGTTGTAGTTCATAGGGGCCCAGGTTGAGATGCAGCAGGGGTGCTTAGGTTGCAGATGTGCCTAACACTGTCAGAAACACACAAAACTATTAAGGGTACATTAAAGCACTTTTGAGCGGTTTTTGTGTGGCGCGCCTCTTAGCTCTGTGCAAACCTGCTCTAAAAATAAAAAATAAAAGAAAAAGGGGGTGATAGGACATTGGGGAAATGGGGGCAAGCAGGGGGAAAACATACTGAAAGGCAGGTAGGGATGTGCAGGACGGGTGAAGGAAAGGACCATAGCTTTCCATTTCTGTACAGCAACAGCTGTGCATTTTTACAGATTTTGTAGGTGAATTTCGACCCTCAAACCCCAGAGACAGGGGGTGAGAACAACAGAAATGTGCTGTCAAGGCAAGCAGACCTAATTAGTTGTGTCCAGTAGACACATGTGCAAAATGGAGAGCTATGTATGGGGCAATATTGCACCCCCCACACCTAATGCTAATTTAATATACTAACTCTGAGATTGCAATACAGTGAGGAAAGGGGTACATGTTCCAATCCCCACTGTAGTGTGATCGCCACTCTGAATGCTGAATCCACATGAGTGAATGCACACCAGCATTCGCTCATTTGTGATTTTGGCAATTCATAGTTCATTATTACGAACTTTTGAAATCGTACTTTCACACATCTGGCCATTGTAGATGTGTACTTCAATCCTATGAAGATAAACCACCTCTCAAGCTATCCGCATAGGACAGTATGGGCCAGGCAGTAACACCTGCAGGTTTACAACTACACAAAATACATGCACATCAGGCAGACCTATATAACTATCAAGGTGTTCTGTAGGCTGATGTTCCATTACTTTGCTATTGACATCCATCATGTCCATGATATATCACTTACAGAGGGATAACACAACAGTAATTACATTCCGTGACAGGTGACAGCGTGACACTTGAGAGACATGTATGTGTATGGTACAGAGAGGAAACAACTATCATGCCTTGCTTGGCAGGCATGGGGATAGATACCAATAGCAGTGACTGCAGAGAATATGTACAAGTGACTGCAGCAACATGTCAGAGTCACTCCAGGCATACAGCCATACAAAAATTACACATTTTAATTCTTTATTTAATTTTATTAAAACTTGTACTTATTTTCTTTATTGTAGGCACAATTATCACATGCCTGGCACTGTGTGTAACAGTCTGTGACATCTGTACATACATTTATTTACACATAATATGGGCTACCTCTCCCATTACCTGTAGTTCCTGTGGAGAGAAAATCTGTTATCATTGCATATCTGATTTAGTACTATTTATTCCTACATGCTACTGGATTCAAGCCCTGGTCTGTGTGTGCCAAAATGTACTTCATGCAGAGCATTTAACAAACAGAGCTACTGAGTCACTACTGATTATTGATTGACTGATATTTTCCTAGAGCTCACCTGGAAACAAAATAAGACCTGGTATTAGCTATACATTTTTATAGTAGGCTGCATTGACAGTGGACACACATGCAAGCAATTTCTGCATGACATAGATACTAGGTAACCTATACATTACTATATATACAATGAAGGTGTATACACGATAGTGTTAGTGAGTGTAAATATCTGTGAAATCTACACACCATATCAGATTATTGGCTATCTCACCCGTATATATTTGCAGACAGTATATATGCAGTCTGCAACTATTGCACTGTTATACTTGCCTGCAGCACCGTACTTTGCAGCCTGAATGCATATAGCTAAAATGCAATAGTTAACACAAGACAATCCTGTTATACACACTATACCTTGGTATTATTGCTATAGCTTCATGTGTTATTGCAGAATAGGTATAATAATTCATTTGTAGTAAAATGGCTATGACTCTACACTTATTGCACAACACTCTATATGAGATATACCATGAGACGGGGACTGGTACTGTTTTATTTTTTATTCAAGAACAGTTGCCATATTCCACTTCATGCAAAACAGCCCTTCTTACACACAGATTGCATAACAGAGCTTTATTACTGGTACATTCATGCAGTTACTCCTATAGTTTCACGTTTTTTATTGCACAGCACTAGTTGTACTGTAGGTGTTGCAATACAGCTGTAATTCCACAGTTATTGTAATTGAAGCGTTATTTAATTGACATTACCAATGTCAATGCATTACTCTTCCCTACTTATTGCACTACATTTGGCAGTAGTCACTTATTGCAGTCCAGGTTTATGACCACATTCATTGCAAAACAATCAAAACTGTATATACCCACTGGCAGTTATTGCTTTACTCTTTGTTCCTTATATGACTATAGATTGCAAGTTACATCCCTACTCACCACACTCACAGTACAACCTGGCCAGGCTCCTCCCATGCACCTCAATGTTGTGAGCGCTCTCCTCTGCACCTGTAGGGAGAAACGCACCCTATTATGCAGACCTGTCTATCCAACATTCAGATTAGGTATTGGTAAAACAATGATTACAGTACTTACAAAGTTGTGGGACATTCCCAACCCAAGCTTCCCAGACCCAAGTGTCCAGAAGATCTCCCTTCTAATGCTTTAGGTCATCATAGTGGTGACGGACCTGTTCACCTGTGTGGAGGATACCTGTAGCACTGGTGAGATTGCGCGCCAGCTGGTCCCAGGCCTCTGCCTTGTGCTGTGAGCCCTGGAATTTCCCCTGCAGCATCCAGTACTTGTGGTCTTTCACTAGGAGTTCAACCATGATCCTGGACTCCAGAATACCCCACTGCTGCACCCAGAAGCATACACTCTCTCCAACACCTACCATAGGTACTGCACAGCTCAAACTCCAACTGGTTATACTGTATTTCCACCTGTTGAGCTTAATATAGCCTGGTTTTCCACCCTTTAATGCCAATGGGCAATATTTAAAAATGCGGCCCATTGCTTAGTACCACAGACACCAGCACACCTGATCTGAGCAGAGTTTAAACTGGCAATGCTGAGTAGTGCTTAGCAGTGTGCAAACTAGCTAAACACAGTTAATTGCTGCCAAGCTGTGCTAAAACATATCATATTTAAGCAGTGTTTGCAGGGTTTAGCAGAAGGCAGCATAGAAGGATTTTAATATAAATTAGCATAATTTCCATTTGGAAAATAATTGCTTAATAACCTTTGTGAGTATTCAAACCCTGCACCTACTGCACACAAAGCTGCCATTCTACCCATTTGGCTACATTGATGTGTGGAATGCTGCAATACATTTCCATATACCTCTCGGCTACATTTAAGCATTGCTGATCATTGCACCATGTCGGACAAGCCCGCTCAGCTATGCTTAAACTTTACCTTTGCTTTTATAATTAAATGCATCTGGTTTCTATTTTTAGATGTCTGGCATGTGTCAGTTGCTGTGCTCAGTGTCGTGCCATTCAAACTTCAATGAATAAATAAATAATATATATACATTGATATAATGAATTTTGACAGTGCAGGGGGTGTGTTATTCATCTGCATCTGCAGACACAATTAGTAATACACTCCCTACACTGATTCAATAACTGTGTTCCACAGCTCTCCCTCAACAATGCACCATCATTAATATGCATGGTGCCCTACCGAGGGGGAACCGCATACATGGCCACGGTACCTTCCACGGAGGCTCTACACTATGCCTACTTTATTAAATCTGGTGGAACATATTTAGATTGAGTAGGTTATACATATGCTGGTAACTTGGCATGAATGCATTTTAAAGTGCATATCCCTTTAAGGTATACATGAGTAAGCTTAGTGAGACACAGTGTAACATCTCACATTTAGTTGTCATTATTAAAGTGTAATTTCTATTGTTGTTAAGTTTTAAAATATTTTATATAATTAAACTTTTGTATTTATTCTGTTTGGTCTATAGAAGCGGGTAGTGATAACCCGTAAAAGCACTAACCTAATAAACATAATTATTCTGCTCATGTTTTGGTTCATTTTATCCCTTTTTCATTTTTATAGTGTGCTGGCGTGTTATAAACAAACCATTTATCCTAGTCGCTGGTGCCATTCTTAGTTGAACTTTGAAACTGAATTCACTTGTACACTTCCATTCTCATCCAAAGCCAATTGTCCCTGAACACCCAATCCTGCCTGCCAGAATTTTATCCCATGAAAGTATCTTAATAAATTGATAAAACAATGCTATTTCTACTCCTTCATGGTCTACATGGATTCTGAGAATCTCTTTATCCATTTTTTTCAGACAGAAAGGAGACATAATCTCCACTGGAATTTGCAAAAGGAGGTGGGTTCTGGAAGGTAGAGCAAGGGTGTGGAGGCTGTGGAAAGTAGAAAACATCTAGATTGCTGTGACAAAAGATGCGAAAATATAGAAACATTTGTTGAGCTGCACATCCTTATGATGTCATTGTGGCACTGGAACTAGTTAGGTCCTGTCCAGCACATAATATAATTACAGACATAAGGCATCACTGGAAGAGACACTTGATCACCTGTGTCAATTCAAACTGCCTGTCTATAGTGCCATAGTTTCCTTATGTATTACAATAATCTAGCAAGTAGTCCAAGCAAGTGCCATAGTGAAAATAAGTTGTCGCATAACTACGTAATCTGTGCAGACTTTGGTTAATTGACACCAACACAGCAAAATAAAAAAAAACTGCTATGAAAATGAAAAGTCATTAAAAGCAGATATTTAGCTCAGTTATATACAAATTATGGGGAATTTAATTCCACTTTAATGTCATGCAACAGTTCTTTAAATAAAACTATTGATATAGACCTTTGAATGAATCAGCAATGATTCAATTTAATTTGTGTAAAATAATAACTGAGCAAAAAAACAATTTCCTCCACATAGTATAAAATCAATAATATTGTCATCTCACAGTTCACAGTTTTTTTCCATTGGTCTTAAGCTTACTTCAATTTCTTTTACAAGCCTCTTAGTCACACAAAAAAAACCTTAGTTTACCTTTTGTCCTCTAACTTTCATGTTCTAAAGAGTATTTTGTTTTTTTTTGTTTTTTTTGCCTTAGAAGACTTTCTTTTCTTTCCAACAAAATGTTACTTATTTACTCTGCATTATAGTACATACTGTCCTCATGCATGGTCCACCATTTTGTCTTCAGTAAGGCAACTTTACATTTTCCCAAGATTACTGTTCTATAGGTTCATAGGTAAAGTCCACATAAACTACCCTGGTAGGCCATTTAAAGCCTAGCCAGTTTTCCTTTAAAGGTAAGACACAAATACTGCATCTTGTGTCTGTGAGGTATACACCTTGACCATTACGCTAACTGCTAACCTACACAAACTAATTCATAGACACCTCGTGTTACAGATCATCAATTTACAGATAACTACATTTTTCACTAAGATAATCATACCCCAGTTAAATATTATATTATAGAAACATCACATTTTACTAACCTTCCAACACACCTTTCAAACTGCTTTTCATTTTATAATGCACAGTATTAATAAACAGTTCTAAAAGTAAAAACTGTATACACTATAGTCAACATTGTATGTCAAGCCCCTCTTGATTCCCATGTAGTGCTGATGATAACCCCACCCTAGTCTATAATTTCTGTTGAACCTCTGCAAGGTACACATCCCATTTCTTCCATCTTCCATTTACCTTCTTGTCTTTCTTACCAAATTATTCCACCTTATCTTTCCCATATCTAGTAATATGAAATCTGGAGCTCAAATGTATGTCATTATTTACTGTCTTCATTCTTCAATGACTTGTCATAAAATGGCAAATGTTATGAGGAACAGACCAAAAATGTAAGTCAAAAAGCTGGACATTCTATGAAGATCTGGACAGTTGAGAACTATGCTGTAATTTCCTTGTATGCAGTTATCAATGCCTTTTTATTAAGTTCTGCCTTCCTCCAGTACTCTAACCACTTAACCATAGCTTGATGAACCTTCCCCTGTACATTTCTCCAGGGTAATCTCTTACCTTCTTCTCTTATTTATAATTATTGAAAAAAATAATTTTTCTGGAAGGTTAAGTCTTCCATTAACTTCCTCCTATACTATAATACAGTCATTTTCATTTATATCCTCCCAATATTTAACTTGCTTATTAAGCTGCTTCCATTTTACCCTGCTGTTTCATCCTTTCCCTTACTTTCTGGACACTGACTTGGGAAAGATTGTGTGCCTCCATGCTTTCAGATCTCTTTCCATTAAACAACTTCCATACCCCTTTACCTATCTCTCTCAACATTGATGATCTTAAACGCTTAGCTTCTTTCCCTCAGAATGCTTCCAGTAAGTCCATGTCTCCTAATCAGGCATTCTTTTCTTGCAATATCTGGATCCACTTATGATCGCCTGTTTGATAATCACATCTAATTAATAGGGATAATTGAGTAATATTATAGACTACCAGATCAGGGGCTGTCAAATCTCCTAGCTCCTTAAAACGTATTATATTTTTTCATTTAACTTGGAGGTTTTCACCTCCCCATATAATGTCTGGGATTCAGTATTCAGCCTTTCTATATCCTTTTTATGATTGTTGTCCAGAACACCAGTCAAAAATATTATAACTGTAACAGTACATACCAATAGATCACTTGAATTATCTAATTCAGATCTAAATGCATAACTTTCCAAAGTTGCAAGTTTTTTCTGAGTCTCCTGTTATTTTTGTTAATTGTACATGTAAATGAATACTTATATGAATCCACTAACTAAATCACAAAATGCTTAACATATCTGCCAATCCACTAATGTCTATTCACTTATGTAAATCTTTCCTGTTCTTTAAAGTTGACTGTGATGACTTTATTTTAATTCTTGCTCACTTTGAAACCTCAGCCTTTGCCATAGTTCCTAAATATTTCTTCCAAATTCTTCTAGTCTCTGTATGGATTTCGAAAGGTCATAATTACATTATCCACATAAAGTGCTATTTTCAGCTCAAGTCTTCCCCAGCTATATCCTTTAATTCCAGACTGCCCAGTCACTGCCGCTAGTGGCTGAAGGCACACTGGGAAAAACAGTGGTGACAGAAGCAACCATGTCTCATGCCCCTTGTCATATTAAATGTTTCCAACAGCCACAATGAAATCTTTCTTTATGTCCCTGCACCTTTGTATATATTCCTCAGGCCCTCAGCACATAGTGTGGAAAATCCCATATGCATTAATGCTGTATACATGAAGTACCAATTACCCTATAAAATGTCTTTTTGGCATCTAAGGTCACCAATGCAACTCTTTCACTCCTCATTTAAGTATCCCATATGCACACTAGCATTCCAGTAATGTTGTTATGTGTGTGGCTCCTCCCATCCACAAAGCAACATTGATATGGGTCTATTATATACATCTTAATACCTGCTTACCTCTTTGTTAGAATGATAGTGCACATTTTAAAATCATGGTTTAATATTGTGATTAGTCTATATGATTCAGTCTGTAATGGGCTCTTCCCTTCCTTCTTAATAACAATTATTATCTCATGGTCCCAGGAATCTGGGAAAGCCCCACACAACAAAATTTCATTAAATAACTGTTTTCACACTGTTATTACCTTCTTCTTGCCCAGCTGTCAGATTTCTTCTTGTTGCCCAACATATCCTGGTGCCATATTCCTCTTCTGTTCCATCAAAGCAATATCAATTTCCTTGCCACTTATTTCTTTAATGAAGGGTACATATACTTCTTTCTCTATTCACAACATATTTAGCTCTTCTTGGAGTTCTTCTATTCACATATAATGTGAGACCCCTCATAAAACCAGAGTCCTTGATAGTACTGTGAGATTATTAAGATCTCATCTGCATTCTCTACAATCTCTTCTGTCCTCCACATCAAATTGTATTAATTGCCCTGCCCATTCATTGCTGCCTCATTTTGGCTGCCAGAGCCTTAACCACCTTTGAAATCATAGTTTGCTGAATTTCCCTTAGGAACACCCCCATCCCCATATTTTCAAGTCTTTCTGTTTTTGTATTTGTCTTTTAAGTTCTTTGATCTTCTTTCTCTCTCACTTTCCCTATGGCAGCCACTGTAGTGGAAGGTCTCTTAATTTACCCAGCAGTTCGTCCATTTCCCTGGTTCTATCTCAGTTATTGTACCACATTTTCTATCTCGTTTTAACAACTATTTGCCACTTTAATTTCTCCCAACCTAGGGGCAAGAGTCCTTCGTTATTTTGAATTTTTTTATTACTTCTATCAAACAAATTTTAGATTCTTCTTTTTGCTGCCAACTTCTCAGAAGCCTTCTGTATCTAATAGCAGTCCTTGTTTCCTCCCTGGCCTACCATAACTGGATTTGCATTTGATTTGTACGATACGTATAACAGACCAAGCTGCACCTTTCTTACTCTGTTTTGATCTACACTAAATACTTACCTATCCTTGACCATGTTCTCCAATGTGCACTAAAATAAGTGTAACATGGACCTGCTTGATTCTTATATGCAATTAACTATACATCCTGTTCTGAATTAGCAACTTCTTCATCTCCTTTTCTGTCTTAGTTCTGTACCTTACAATTCCATTCCCCTCAGACTCTTGTTTTGACCATATCATGTTCCAGTAACTTCCTAATGTGATAGTCCCTTTCTGTATCTGCATGACTTTCAGTATTACCTTCCTTACAAAACTTGGTTTTGCACTGACAGGTATATATGATGTTTTTAATGCGATCCTTTGGTTTTTGACCATTATCCTCTAGACCACTAAACATCTGTCTCCACTTTTGCATTCATGTTCCATTGTTGGATCAACTCTTGATTTGGCCAATATATCCATCCATCTGTTGCTAAGTTAAAGTCCACGTCATTCACGCATTCTCAAACCATACTAAAGAAAAACAAAAACATGTTCAAAATGTAACTGTTTTTATTTTAAACATGGTTTATTATTATTATCCTTCACAATTTTCCCACTCTTATGAACATGTACAGAGTATATTCCTTGAAGTCTACTTACATGAGCTAATTTACAACTGTTTGATATATGCTTTCCTTGTTTAGTGCATCAAGTGATTCTTACTACCCCTCATTATCCCTCAATATTCCAATAAATTGCAAGACTCCTGCAAACAGTTCAGGCTGTCTCTGAAGACATGTTTGCTGCACCCTTATAAATATTGCACACATTGCTCATAGATTGCAGCCATAGTTGCTGTCCACTCTTTAAGGGCTTTATACTTCAGAAACATGGGGAAGTAACTACCAGATGGTTTGCCAGCCCTTCTAGGCATAGATCTAACTATCAGTCTACATTTTGTTGTGTGGGCTGACTTGGAGTCTGCCCCTGTTGTGTTTCTCCATGCCTAATTTTGCTTCCACTCTTTTACAATAAGTTTGTGTTCTGCTCAGTAAGATCAGTCAAATCAAGGTGAGATATAGTATTTGTAATCTGTTGCCTTTGTTTTTACCTGGTCTATGAATAGGGTTAACAGCTGCTCACATTCTCCTAGTGTCACTGGAATAATCTTGATTAACAAAAATGCTGGCATCACCTTAGAAAAAAATGACACCTTGGTTTCCAAAACTGTGCTAATAGTTGCTCTTTTAGTGTATATATTCTAAGTTAGATGATGATCTGCCTAGGTGTCCTACACATTGCATATTCTGGGACCCAAGAGGTATGATGAACTTCCTCTAGATATAATTGAGCCTCCAGGATTTTCATCCATTGGGCAAACTGCTTTTGGATAAATCCTTTAATGTCCCTCCCTTCTACATTTTTGGGGATTTCTGCTATCCATAAATTATTTTTCCTCAATCTGTCTTCTTGATCTGCTATTTATTCTTCCAGTTTTTCCACCTTAGTGTTAGTTGCTCTCACTTTTGCCTTCAGTATTTTAATTTCAGTTATTGATGACTGGATTTCTTTGATATGTTCATTTATAGTCTCAGTAACTTCCCAAATATTTTATTGTTCTCTTATGTGAGTCTGTAATTCATTTTTTTTATTTCCAGAAAGACATCCTTAATTGTGATCTCTCTCTTTAACTTGGATTATCTGTCTGAGTGCTCACCTCATGGCTATGTTCTTCATCTGGCCTCTTTTTCTTTGATTACTTCTTAATTGAGCCTAGGAATTTTAGATTTTTTCCATGTATGAGTAACACATTGCCCTGTAAAATGCTGCCACTTAATTTCTCATGCTTCTGTCAACTCAAACCTTGTTCCTGTGTATTTTAAATTTCTTTCAAGTCAGGAGTGGTATAAGGTTGATGCATTCAGTTCCATGCCATACCAGAGGCCCTATTGTAAACAGTCTTGCAACTAATAACTGGTGAAGTATATTTTCTTAGTGTATGGCAACCCACTAAAATGGTTCCTTTCTTATTTCAAAATGTGGGTATGGAAAAGGGCTGTTCTAATCACTTGTTTCCTTTCTACTATTTGTCTCTATATTTACTTAATACAGTGTCCTCTCACTGCACTTTCATGAAACTGTCATGGCTTATCTGGACAATAGACAACTCAGCACTGTTTTAATCAATGTTCTGTTAAGAAATGAAGGCTGAGGCCTCTACATGGATTAATACAGGTACTAGTTTCTCCTCTTCATCTAGATTGTCCTCCATAAAAATATAGTTCATGAAAATAATTGCCTTTTGGTAAAGGTATTGATTTTTATCTTTGTTTGCTATAGTGGTTAACTTACCCTTCTTTACCTTTAAAATTCCACATCTGTTTATGACTACCTGTTTTGTAGAAGCAAGTAGACTTAAGAATCTGCTCAAGTTCTCCTTTACTTTTTTCTTCACTACAAGATTCAGTTGCCTTTTCCACTAACTCCACGCCTGCTTGTCTTACTATATACTCATGTGAATCCTTCCTTGTCACTCTTTGTACTGCTCCCTATTTTGTTACTTTAACTACTGGAGTCTTTTAGTAAGACTTAGTATCAGGTCGTATCAGGTTTACCTAACCCTTCCAGCTAGAGTCTAGAGTCAAATCAGCTCATTCTGTAACTTCTAATTCAAGAAATATTTCTTTACTAGGGCTGTGTATTTCTGTTAATACGTATGCCGTCCTTCCTCGCACAGCCTCCATAGCTTTTTAAATTGGGAACATCTTTCCAGTTATCACATCATGTGTCACATTAGGCACTAGAGCTGCTTTGAATAGCACTTTATCAAGAAGTGTATTTTTTCTTGTGTTGTATGATACTCTGATCTAGTTCTTTGCACACATATCACTTCTTTTTTTTAACTATTATTTTTACAAGAAACATCTTTATTATATTATTGTGTGTGACATAGACAATCTTACATTTATATAAATTTAAATAAATCATCACAGGACATTCTCAGTTGCAGACTTTACACCTTACAAACTGTGCCAACACAACTGTAGCTACAAACAACATACATCACTTTTAATATATCCGGTCATTGTCAGTCAGCCATTAAATAGCTCATTCAAATCCCACCTTCTTTTAAACACCATTCCTCTTCTGCAGGTAGTGATTCCACATTTTTTATTTTTTTCCTCTGTAATTAAGTCCTACCCTTTTCTAAAGATCCCATTTCCAGTTGTTTTATCTCTGTTACTACCTTTGTTACTTCTAGTAAGGTTGGTTTAGACTTTGATTTTTTTAGTTATTGCTTTTTTAGCAGCCATCATAATTAGACTCAGCAAGGTCTTACTATATCTAGGCAATTCCCACTCTGTATCATAATTCAAAAAAATTATTTCCCTAGCCACTCCAATTTGCTCACCCAGCATCTTTGACATAGCAGTCTGCAGACAATCTGTAAAGTCAGCCAACTCATTACACTCCCATAAAATCAGTTACATTTTTCTTCCCCTTCACATCTCCAACACTTGCTCTCTGTCTGATGAAAGATTCCCTGGAGCCTGCTTGGGGTATAAAAATACCTATGTAAACACTTCAAGGCAAAGATCCTAAATCTTCTAGATTTTGTTGCATATTTGGGAGATATGCATATATCCCCCATTGTTTCTTTGTGAATTGCTTATCCAATCTCTCTTCCCAATTCTCCCTACCTCTTCTGATTGATTCTTATAGTTATCATGCAATATTTTATATGCTCTACTAAGTATTTTGATGGCAACTTCTCTTCTAGATTCTACTAAGAACTGTACCAGTGCTGGTCTGTCATTTAGGACCCCCCTATTTCTTTCTCTTTGCCTGTACTCTGATATCAGTCCTTGATATGGAAGGCAATCAGTTGTTTTTTGCTTATAAACATATTGTGAAATAACTATTATGATCATAAATCTGGAGTATAGCAACCCTTGTAATTCTTTTTGTTTCTTCCATAACAGTACATTTAACATGTTCAGTAATGACGTAATGGCAAACAGTGCATATTCTACAGTTCTACTAACTAAAAGTTCAGCAAAATCATATTCCACAGGCATGCTTTCAGGCAAATTTTGTTTAAGTGATTATTGGGTAATATTAGTATTTTTGCAAGTACAATACTGCTGTTATTAACTATGGACTGTTGAGCCGCACACCCTTTTCTAGAGTATAAAAAAGAATAATTTCAGATGGTAACACTTTTTGCTTGTTTGCAAGTAAAGACACATACGTAATAAAAGGCTAATTATTAGCCATTGGTATGTAGAAGTCTGAAATAAGGTTTGCAGTTTCTGATAACAGGCATCCCACTAAAGCAACTAAATTATGAGAAGATTTATGGACACTCAAACACTGATCACATGTGTAATGCAGCCAGTGATTTCTGGCTTGATACGCCTCTTTATTCTTAACTACTTTATTATGACCAAAAAAATCACCTGAAAATGAAAAGCATGACATATCACAGAATAGTTGGAGACTGATAGTAACCGATTATTTGCTTTACACTCATTGCAAAATGGCTATAACATACAGGTCATAGCATCAAAAACCTTCTGGAAGCACTGTGTTTTATAGAAATAGATACAGTTCATAGAATGATGTCCTATCATGATACCAACCACATGATAAACATTCTTAAATACCGCAAACTAGTTCTTTTCCATATTGATTTTATTATACTGTTCTTGATTTGCAAGCACATTGATGTCTTAACCACTCAGCATTTTCAGAAAGTCGGTTCCCAGCATGCTGTTTTGGCTATTTTTGTTCTTTGTATTTAAAAGCTTATGTTTCCAAAATGGTTCAAGATTTGTTCATGACATTTTCAGAAAATATTACTAATGAGCTTTCCTATAAAATACTAATAGACTGAGCTTTTACTCTGAAAACACAACTTCATCTTGAATTTTACTGAAAAAATCAAACGTATAATGTATTTTTATGCATCTACATAAACAAAGAATGATGTTATCCCTTTTGTATATAAACACATGCTGCATTTAAGTCCAAAATCACACCATTACATATATCTGTATATCTATCTATATCTATATGTCTACAGCTATATTTATATCTATATCTATATCTTGATAGAACTGCTTTGTTTCATTCTTAATAGAACTGAAAGCTGTTTGCTTGTTTTCAGCTAACTGTTTTGTAAGAACTTCACTTTGTCCAATCACAAATGACATTCAGGCCTGAATTCCATCTTAAATTCAAATGGCATTATATCTTAACTATTTCAAGATATTCTAATGAAGTTTCAGGTCAATATTCCTTGAGTATCCCGCTTTCATTTTACAATGCACAACCTAATAGTTATTAGAAAAAAATAGGCAACTGAATCTCATATATGTGGTGGAAATAAACCATAGTACTAAACTTTGGCAAACAAAATCTGTAAACACTGGGTGTACTAGTTGCATACATGAGACCATATGCCAATTCCACAAAGGCATTACATAATAAACTTTCAGAGACCTCTAATAAGATACTTTGCTACAATATATGCACATACTGCACCATTGAATATGCCCCTTCTGAGAGAGTATGCTGTCTTTGAAGGTAATGGAATTACATAAATATAGTAACCATGTTTCTCTTTAACAGATATTGTCCTCCCAACAAATCATATCAATAATTATTCAGAAGTGATCATTTTATTGCCATTTGCTTTCATATATCTTCTTCCCAAAAATATGATACCCCTATTATGTATGTCTCTAATCATTGAGAAAAAAATCAAAAACATTTATTTTACATTTGTTTACCAGGAAAGTCTGAGTGGGACAGAGCCCATTTTCAGCTGAGACCTAGGGAGAAATGCTGTAGATGCATTTCTTTGGCATGTGTTAGGAAACTGGAGCACATGGAGGAAACCCATGTGAAATGAGGGAGGGGGGAGGACACCAGCAGACTCCACACAGAGGCAGGCCAGCTTGAGAGGAGAAGAAGCTGTGAATCTAATGCTAAACAATGCCACACCACAACACACCACATAAACATAAAACAAAACATAACCTATAACAGCAACTTTATATTTTACATTGCTTGCTTTTGAGACATACAGTATATATAACAATTCATATAATTCAATGTAATGCATGAATTCTTAGCAAGTTTTTGTTTCTTAGTTTGTGTATGCTTCTGACATCAAATACTTCTGACATGAAGACATGAAGACAAACAAAGAAACAAAAACAACATCTTGATATTTTTACCTCTTACTCTTAGAATTGATTTCTGGCTGATTGGATCAAGATCAAATCATTGTGGAGAATCAATTAATGGGCAAATCAGTGTACACAGCATATCTAGTCCTTGTCAAGACATTCAGCACTATCCCACACTCGATTTAAATTATAATGTAATCTCCTATTCAAATAACAATTCATTGGATAGTAATTGGATATAAAACTGAAACATATGAATAAAGGAGAAGAAGAAGGAACCTCCGAGGTTCCCTCCCAAATGCCCTGTATACTCAGTATGCTCCAATTTGTTCAAACCTTGGGTTGCTCTCAGATCACAAACAAAAAACATAGTGTTGTCAAGAAGACCCACGAGTGTGCAAAGTAGCAATAGTAACTATCAGATCAGTAGCATGTCTTACCTTGTAACTATCAGATCAGATTGATAAACTGCTCCTAAAAATTGATCACAAAGCCAGGGATCTGACCTTTGATCATCATGTATCCACTATTGTAAGGAAGCACATCTTCATTGCATTGCTTACCTATAGGGTATGCTAGCCAGGTGTAGAGATGCAATCCCTCCGGTGTATTCAGCTCTCATTAGAATATAATGCCTTTTTGGTATGTAGCTGTCCAAACATTTGTAAGAACTGGAGTGATCACACTTCTTCTGAAAAAAGAAAGATAGCCTAAATCATGAGAAATATGTTGACCAAAGCCTTATCTCTCTTCTTAGTATCATACAGGCTACTGTGGGGTGACCTCTGTCTTGCATACAGCAGGCTAAATCTGATACATCATGTCAGATCTATACACTTTTAGTCAAACAAATGCTGCGGCATACAACTAAAAAAGATCTCAGCCACTTCTGCAACATAATGGCATGCTGCAGATAAATGTAACATCTTAATAAACCACTTCTGTGATTGCTGTCTTTTCTTATCAACTACACATAAAAAAACTTTTACTTTTTACTTTTCAGATATAAATAGGATGACTGGGTAGATTGCAAACAAATTCATCTCCTATTTAGTACCTCTGTCCCTCATGAAAAAGGGAGATAAGTAAATAAATGCCCCCTCTGTGTTATATATTTATAGGCAAAAATATGAAAATAAGAACAAACAGGAAGAATGGGCTAGGCTTCTTTCTTATGATCCTATTGGAAGTAATAGCCCTGAAGAAACATATTGATAGTAATATGACTGAAGAACCTACCTTAGGGAGAAGTACTTATTTTTCTAGACCTGGTGGCTAGAACTGAATCTGTAAATGCCACTTGATCCTTTCTTGATGCTTAGTGACAGTGGGTTATTGATATCTACACAGAAACAAGAGATTTTTCAGGTTGTACAGACATCAGAAGAGTTGCTGGGATGTTCTATTATTCTGTTTCAAGCAAGGAGATGGCAGAGACCACTCATTTGGGAAGAATGACATGACATCCAACCTTATGTGTGCCTTATGTGTGCTGAATGTTAACGTGATACACTAACTTATACATTACATAAGTTGCTGCAAGGAAGCTTATGTAAAGCAGCATTATTATGCTAATTATTTGTTATTTTTTTGCAATTTTTAATATTGTTATGTTATTGCTAAGCTTTTTGTTTATGTTGTTCTTTTGGTTCCTTGCCTCAAGGTATTTGCAAGATTCATGTAGGAAACTCAACCACAATACATCCTTTGCCTCCCCTTAACATTGAGTGCAGTCTTTATAAATCTACCCCTACATTTTCCTACCCTTATTAGTAATTGCATCTTCAAGCATCCTTCCTTCCAAACCAAACTCATTTGATTTGTTTTATGAGAAGTTTATATGTCTGAACCATGAGGGAGAATTAAGAATTTTTTAACCACAATTCAAAGTTAAATTATTACACTCCATTAATCATTCAGCATTTTTCTCTGAGCTCTTAAGCATTTTTAT
Source organism: Protopterus annectens (assembly GCF_019279795.1). NCBI lineage: Eukaryota > Metazoa > Chordata > Ceratodontiformes > Protopteridae > Protopterus > Protopterus annectens. The sequence goes on from NC_056743.1 coordinate 1,371,832,139, forward strand.
AATATTTTAATGATATGGATTCCTAAAACTAAATGCAGTGGTGCTATCCTTGTTTTATGATTCCTAGATTCAAAGAAATTCTAAAATCATTGAGTCTTATGACCATTCATGCCTTGCCAGTACCCCGTCCCCCCCAGGCTAAACTTCCTTTCACCAGGAGGACCATACCAGTCAACACTGGAGGAAATGTGTTGATACCCACCCAGTCATCTAGTTTGTTTAAAAAATAGTGAATCAGACTACTTAGTATGCAAGGAAAGTTTATTTAAAAGTTTGGTAACAAACATGTCCCTTTTCTGTCTTGTTTTTCTGGTGGTGTATATTTAGTTCCCTGTTTCTAGTATTAGTAGATGTATTGGACATTTAGAGAAACAGGTGGTTGAGGACAGTTGGGCTACTAATAGCACTGTAAACAAGACTGAGGTCACCCCTCAAAAATCTATAAGAAACTGAATGACAAGATAAAGCTTCCAATGATTATAATCACTCCATCTTTCTGGTTAGGAAGCTTTGGGGCCTTTCTAATTGTTTGATATGTTTAGTGGGATACATACTGTAGGGAGCATTTTACTCAATAATTCACTGTAACAATGTTCAGTATAAGTGAATGATTACTTCTTTATACTTTGATGATATTTCTTTGGCAATTAGAGCTAAATAAAAAGATTTCCTGTTAACTGGTGTCACCTTATTGTCAAAAGAGATGGAGCCATAAGTTCAGCTAGCTGGGTTCCTGACTTCATTTTCATTTTGTAGTGGAATGTTGTCTATACAGTATGACAAAGGGAAGTGCTGATGATACTACACTTTTTAGCTTTTAGATTGAGCCCATTTTTATTACAAGAATTTACTAGGGAGATCAATCTAGACGGTATGGGTATATTAGGGTGACTTAACAACAGCCTTCACTTTGCCATTGTCTGCTAACTTTGTTAGCCAGAAGTCTTGGCTCTCTACTTGGATATCTGAGAAGTAAATACCAGATAGGAAACATCCCAGCATCAAGCCATGAGTGACACTACTGGAAAATATCATACTTTCTGATGCAGTGCCTGCATCTTACACTGTATGGGTTCTGTCCTTCAGCCAGTTTGCTCTCCACCTTCCCACATATGCATCAATGTTTTAAAGCATTTAGCTTTTGTATGATGTCATCCAGGAGAATGTGTTGAAATACTTGACCAGACCAAAATACGCAGTCTTTCAAAGATTTACCAGATTAAATAGACAGGATCTACCATTCATAAAGCCGGACTGTTGGGTGTCATGTTTAACAAGACACTTGATACCACAGCTCAAGTTATAATACATTCCAAAGCTTTGCAGGTGAAACTTGTAAGGCTGATAGGTTGTAAAGTCATCCTTATGTACAAGCATGCTTATGTACAGGCATCTCCACTATGGTATGACATTCAGCAGGGACAAAACCAGTAGTTAAACTTTGGTTAAATAGTCTGAGGAGTGTGAGTCAGACTCCTCTCACAAGAAACAAATTAGGGTTTAATACCAACAACTAGTCCACTTAAATGTCAAAATGCAGTACAACTGTTCACTGGGATTACTAATATGGATTCAGATTGCTGAAATTAACTTAAAATTAACTTCTCTTATCTCTTTTGTTGAATGTATTAGAACTATCTCAAGTCAGACCAAAGAGCAGAGCAATAACAGCTTGGGAAGATGGGGACACATTTAGACACTTAGCTCTGTATGTGACCGGCATGGAACTGCTTTAAAACACACACGATTCCTGAACTAGCTAGACCTTCAATCCTCTAACAAAAGAAGCAATCTAATGTTTAATATGGCAAAATGCAGAGCAACTTGTTATAGGAAATCTTAATATAGGCTTAAAGAGCTGCACTAAAGCAGATACAGATTGCTGACATTAACTTACAAACTGGATTACAAAATGGACAATCTTCACTTATTGCTTCTGCTGCATGTGTTGGAACTCAGATGGTTATCAGAACTTATGATTCCCCTTCAATCAAGAGTTTTGCCACACATTGTATCATCCAGTTTGCCTTGGTGGCAATTATTTAAAATTGTCTAGTGCGATTAATTTTTTTCTCCTTCCTTGACTCGACTAAGTGTCCCCACTATTATTATCTGATTTTCCCATTCATTCCTACTGAAGGAGGCAACCATGGACTGAACTAACCAAAGCTCCTTCTATCCTGGATTCAGTGAGCCTAAAGAAGTTCATCACCTTCTTCAGGATAGAATGAAGGTAGGAGAGATTGCCTCCAAAAGGTGAGAGCTTTTGTTCCCAGGGTAGCATTAGGTAGGCAAAAACTCTGTGACAGGTGCCAGCCAGTTGGCAGTCATGTGGATCCTCCCTACCTCACTCCCACCAGAACTCCTATCTTGAAATTGAGCTCCACAATTGCACATATTCTCCCTACACTTGCTTTGTGTAGTAGCAATGTTTGTCAGCATGTGCTCAGTAGTTTCACACTCAACAGGTATAGCACCCAATGCCCCAGACACGAGTTGCTTTCCTGCCCAGGATTGGAGATCCAGCAATGGACATTCACTGTCATCTTCCTCAGCCTTCTCCCTCCCTACTTGTGCCCTTATTGCTAACTGAATATGGGTCAGCTGGGTTGCTTTAGACCTTCATCCCTCTGCTCCATGTAAATGAGGTTTGTCTAGTATTATTCCTTTTTGAGTAACTATTACTTTGAAAATTGTTTCTTCCTCTAGATTCCGAAATGTTCATCCTCATGTTTTGTTTCTTTCTCATGGTTTTACATTGTGATTATCTACACAGTAAATTTAAATCTGTTTGCTGAGACATTTTATTACCATTTACAACAGCTTCACATTTTGTGTCTGCAGAAAAAATAATTATTTATTATTTTTACAGAAATACTGCTTGCTTATGTGTTGATTTTAAAAGATATTACCTCACATACCATTGAATCTTTATTTTAATCCTCCTGTTTCACAACCACATACTCATATTGATATCCATTGTCTAATTTCGTTTGACCACTTCTTCATCCAAACAGTTATGCTAGAATCAATGCTTATCATCTTTTCTTCTCCCGAAATCTTTTGAAATGAACAATGTCAGAAGACCTTCTTAAATCTCATATTCTCCACATCATTTGGTTTTCCATTATCAGCATTATCTTGACATGTCAGCCATGAAATGAAATAGACAAGCCTGACATCATTTCAGCTCAATAGCAACAATGAATGCTTATCAATATGGATTTATTGTTTATTTCTATTAGTCTGTTCTTTTTCTTACTTCAGATATCAAGTTTATTAATCTATAATTCTCAGCCAGTCACAAATATCTATTTCCATATATGTAGATAGGCTATGCTTTGCTGGCTTTTCTAGGTTACCATAATAATTAAATAAATAAAATAATTTAATGCATGCAAACATGCATACACAAACAAATAATTTAAAATCTGCAGTTATATACCTCTCCAGAATTGTCCCATCCTTAAAGATGAACTTATTACTTCTACTAATAAATGTCTCATTGCTTTAGTTCATTGCCTTATACTCCTTAAAAGGAACTTCATCTGTATGCTGATTGGGGTGGGGGACAAGAAAAGGAAAGGGAAAAATTTTCAAGTTTCATTCTTGTGAATTGTATCTAAACATGGTTGCATTACAATGGATGAAAGCACTTATTAAATCTAATGTTTTTTCCTAGCACAATGGTATTATTTCTTACCATTGTTTTACAACTTTTTTACTATGTCCCTTCTATTTGAAAACAACATATATATATATATATATATATATATATATATATATATATATATATATATATATATATATATATATATATAATTTTTTTTCCATCGTTAATTTTCTTTCTTTTTAATACATGCCTGGTTTACTGATGTTCCTTAATTGGCTGATCATGAAATATTAATTAAATAATTAAAATTTTTCATACTTCAATAATATTGTCACCTTCAATTATTTTTATTAAAAAGATTGCACCTTGTTACTCCTTCTCCGTTTATATAACCATATTCCATTAAACATTCTCAGAGACATGGAATCTTGCAAATATATGGGGCACTGTTACCATGGATAATATGCATCACCTGTAGGATATAAGTAAAGTAAACTCAAATGCAGTATTAGTAACTAACTAGGGAGTGTTGTCATGCTATGCTGCTAAGAAAAATGCAGTTAAATGATCTGAATAGTTGGGGTGGGCACTGCTAGTAAAGCTCATGTTGTAAAGAAGCAGGAGCAGTTTGTCACAATAGCAACACGTGTGCTACTTATGTTTTAAAAATTTTGGAGAGCTGCAGACTATCTTTCTTGTGTTTTTTACTTTACTTTAAGATACATGAACTACTTTAGCTGAGTTTCTATAAATGTATTCACTTGCATACATATTTATAAGTGTGTGGTGAGCTACAGAGAAAATGTGTATTTTCTGATATGAGCTGCCAGATAACAACGATTAAAGACAACACGTAGCCATACCTCTCAACTGTACAAATTTTCACAGAATGCCCAGATTTTTGCCTCATATATTTGGTCCATTTTTCATAAAATTGTGGTTCTCTGGAAAATTAGTGGCAAATCATTAAAGACTGAAGTTAAAAAATAATGGCACACATTTGAATGTCAGACTTCATACCCTTCAGAAAATTCATGCTAATGCAAATCCTGTATTTTATCAACTTTGTACATTTGTAAGAGCAGAATTTAAAAATTGCCCCTATTTTTGAGCCTCCATACCACTTTTATTTATGGCTTTGTCCAGATTTCTTTTTTCAAGAGGTTGAGAGGTATACATGTGGCTGTACACAACATGTGGCTGTACACTTATGCTTCTCAGTGCTCTTTATTCATTTGGTAACATTTTATATGACCACATGAAAACTAAGAACGCAGTACTTTTGCTTTATTAAAAATCTATAAATATGTAATGAATCAGAAATACAGAACGATTAATCTAATTCAGAAATAATGTATGCAAGTTGTAATGTAAAGTTAAATGGGACAGAAAAGGAAGAGACATACTATGACAGCAGTTAGTTTAATCATAAAAGAGCTGCAATTTATGTGCCAGTCATGGGAATATATTCACCTTCTGTAATGAAGAATGACAAGAATAAAAAGTGTTTAATTTATAAACAGCACATTATTATGCAAAAAAGTTCTGTGATTTATTTGATTTATTAATTTATCAGAGGCAGTAACTAAAACTTGGACTGCATACCATTTATTAGTCAAAGAGTACATTAGCATGCTATGTGCAAAGTGACCATTCAAGATCTGTAGAACTCATACAGAATGTCAAGCCATGTCTGAAATCTTTCTTTCAACTAATCTGTTGTAGTTCAGTAAAATTTCACTGTTTATATGTGATTTGAGAACTATATTTCCAAATGTAACACAACATGTAGAAAAATATATGTTCTAATGCAGAATAAGATGAACTTTCCATAAATCACCCAATATCATTTCATGTTATAGAAAATCATGTTTTTTTCCTATCTCCTCCACACCTCTCACACACATATTATGGTGAATATTGCTTTTGTTTTTCACTCTGACTTGATGTTAAAATCCTACATATATTTGCTGTTACCACACATCCTGCATCATTTCCATTAAAATTTATGAATGTGCAAGCTTCATGCTGGTTTCAATGCTAGGTAGAAGTCAGGCTTTTGAATATTTAGTTTTCTGTCTCACACACACACACACACACACACACACACACACACACACACACACACACACACACCTGTTGACATTTGCTACTGCTTTTACTGCCTTAGTCAGTAGGCTGTGGTTCAAAATTATATTTATACATTGGCTGATGCTATAACAGGATTTTAGAGCAAATGTAAATCCTTTTCAGAACTGTCAACTAAACCTGTGGCATTTTGATCCCATCATTAAAATTTATCTGTGTTCATATTGTTGGTATTTCTTTCAAATATTGGTCATTAATAGGTTACCAATTTACCATATTTCAAATTCTGCATATTTACATAAAATGAAAAAATAAAGCTGGTAATTCATTATTTTCTCTTAGACAAAGACAAATGAACATAGAGTAGTTCTACTAATGTTTTGTTTATTTTATTTATTTATATTTGTTAACTGGGATGGAATACTGATCCACATGGATCTATTTCAAGCAGAGAGCTGGTGGCCAGAGAACACCACAAAGAAAAGAAACAATAGCAAAGCAAGTAGCATTTGTATATTTGTTAACATAAAGCATGATGAAATTGTAGTATAAAATTTGTGATTATATGATAATACAATGAGAGTAACAATATTGTAATGAGAATTTAGGAGAAAAGTGCAGGAATAATTTGTAGTGTAACACAGATATGTCTATATTAATAAAATTGGCTTACAGATATCAGTCTTGGGTATCAGAAGCATGAAGGTAGAGGACAATGAAGAGATAGGAATGGAGATTAATAAATGGAGTAAGATATCTGGTGACTTGGAGGAGTCTTTGGTAAGCTAAGAGGTGGCTAGGCTGGATAATGGATGTAGAAATGCCAACATGTCAGTCACAAAGTCTGAAAGAGTCAATCACGTGAGTAGAGGTAGAAGTAGATAGGATCTCATTGCTAATCTTGTTAGATGGAAATCACAGTATGTTAAACCATAGTAGTAATGGTATGGTGACAAAGCTTTGGAACTGGTAAGCCCTTAATGGTCTTTGCTTAATATAACATCCATAGTCTGAGTAGCCTCCTGCTGTAAAGTACAAAATGAATTCTAATTCATTCTGAATATGACGGTGCCCCTTCTCTATGATATAAATAGTCATGAGTACATAATTATTCTGATATCACTTCAGATGAATGATTCACTTTTGGCACAATTTCTCTTCAGTGAAATACTTAGCAGTATTTAAAACCACCCCACCAACATCGTCCCACAAACCCAAAAATGCTTACTATAGCTTGCTACAAGTTATGTCAGCCCTTGACTTTTGACTTAGTATATTTGATAAGGATGAATTGCAATGGGCATACCCTCCTGCAAGGAAGTTTGGTGTTTGTGTGTGTGTGTGTGTGTGTGTGTGTGTGTGTGTGTGTGTGTGTGTGGGGTGCTATTGAAACAAAGAATGGCATTTCTTCATTTGTTTACTACATTGAAAAGTAACATTGGAAAACAAAAGTTTGTTTCCTACACCAAGTTGAATGTCAGTTGTTCGATATCCGCATTTGACATAATTTGAAATAGCTTTAGGTGATGTCTGTCATCCAGGCTATTCAGTGTAACTTGTTGTTAGATTTTCATGTCAGCGGCACAGTTTTTTACTGTTTTGCAGGGGGCAAGCCCCCCTAAACTCCCCACCCCCCACACCTCTTACAAATTATATATATATATATATATATATATATATATATATATATATATATATATATACCAACTCCGAGATCGCATTGCAGTGATGACAGGGGTAAATTCCCTGATCCTCACTTTACCGCAATCTCTATTCACATTGCCGAACTCATAGTAATGACTCACACTGTACATTCATTATTATGAGTTTAGACTATGTCAGTTTGGGATTGTGCACTTTTGAAAATGTACTTTCCTAGAAGTGACATTTGATCAACAGCACTTCCAGGTTTTGGTGGTGTGTGTGTGTGTGTGTGTGTGTGTGTGTGTGTGTGTGTGTGTGTGTGTGTGTGTGTGTGTGTGTGTATGCGTGTGTGTATTACAAATACTAACATTTATTTTCATATTTCATGTACAGTATCATAACTTTACAGCTTCACTTGGCACACCTAATTTAATGATGCACCTTCAGTGCATCGTGTGCTCCAGATGGGCCAGAAAACACTAGTAGAAAGAATTTTAACAACCCCATTTCTGTTTAAAACTCAAACAGTAATCTCAGCCGTCTACATTTCTATATGTATTCTTCACTACTTTTGCCATTGTATTGCAATTAAATAAAGGCAAATGTTGCCAGGGCATTATAGAAGTAGCTTTATTAATATTTTAAAGAAAGATGTACAGCAGGAAATTTGCAAAATGTTGCTGTTTCTTTATTATAACAAGTCACAGGCAGCAGGTTGAGAACTGAAATATTATATTTAATAATTTACATGACAGTGAATAATCTAGATATCAATACCCACCCAGGGGATGTAGAGACTACTATGAGCATCCTGATGCAGTTTCACTAGGTACTATGTCCATCTGTGTGTCAAACTGCTTAAACATGCTGGCGCAGTGAATGCTGCTCCTTATCCTGTAAGAAGCTACACTTTGTGGTCTGTTGCCTAGCAAATATGTATTACAATGTGCAAAGTCTATTGGATGATGACAAAACAATCTTTAATGCACATAATTTCCATCCTCTACAACATGCAAAGTCTGATGCTCCTGTTGCTTGGTTTCCTAGCTGCTACTATCCAGCAGTTTGCAATACAGTAAATCAAATTGTATTAATTCACTGTAAAACCTTAACTGAGAACAGTCTATTGAGCAATGTGGTGTAAAACAGTGTCTCCAGTGAATATGTTTTTGATAGGTTCCCCATGCTGTAATGCATACAGAGCTGAAAAAAACATACTTGGTATTGGTGTGCATATATTCTCATTACTAGATTACTGTGTAACTGCAAACATCAGGTGCAGGCATTGCTTTGTGCAAAAAAAAAAAGCATGTAAATGCATTTCCACCATATCTGGTTTAAGTCCACTATATTACTTTTGTGTGAAATTTGCCTCCCTCTATTGTCTGTTCTACATAGTTAATATCATTCCTTTAAATGAGTCTGTCAACAAAGCATAAAATCATTTTGGTAGAACATTTAGCCCTTGGGTTTCAGCTTAGCCATGTCTTTGACAGCCAGGGTTATCTGTGGTTCCATAAGTGCAGTGCCCATAGCCTCATTAATGTGTGCGGGAAACTTGGATAAGATGCCCTGTCAGGCTCTCCATGACTCTACATCTTACATATGATTGATGATAAAAAAAACATCTTAAACTGCAAGCAATCTCGAAATGTGTATACCCAAGGTTCACATATGGACATTGCATATGTTTTCAGATTCCTAAGTGGAACATAGCTGGCAAGTAAATCAGTTTGTCTCATTCCCTGAATCCAAACTTGTAGCTTGTTCTGTAAAGACTGGCCTTATGAAGTTTGGTACTCTATCTGTCTTTTTCTTTCTCACTCTCTATCTCTCTCCCCTATGTTTTCACCTCTAGTACCTTCATCTTGGAACCCCATGCAAAATTCTAGATTGTAGATGGTGGGGGATAGGGAGTGCGTTATAGTTTGCAACTCTTGTTCCCAATTCAGAATAGTCTGCCTTCCTTTCAACCTTATAAAGCCTTGATTATCCCATGGTTTCTGCTTTTAAAAAAAAATCACGAGTAAAGAAAAGGAGAATAAACACTCTTTGGACCAGGCTGTTTAACTTTCTGGACAACTCTGTGCGTACTGAACTACCCATCCATGATTCTTAACCATAAAGAATTTATCATCCAACAAAACTTGCTTCACCGTTGATCTGCTGGTATTATGTCCTTCTATAAGCAGGTAGTTGCAATTATGATCTATCAGTTCTTTTCGTTCCTTTGTCATGAATGTTCTATTTCAGGGACATTGTACTTTTTCATGTACTAAAATACTTAAAAAGAACAAATCATAGGTATTGTCAGAATGGACCATATGTCTGCTTAAAACTTCATTTTTTTTTTTTTTATCTTTGATGTATTAGGACTTGTGCTGTATTTTCAGTTTTAAATTCAAGGATGGCTGTTATTTAAAATTATACTGCATCAAACTAACTCTGAAAAGCTGTTAGAAAATTACACACTGCAGTAGAGATAGCTGCACAAATATATTCCCAAGGTCCAATAACTTCCTCAAAAATATATAATTTGCTTAAACAAATTTAAAATATAAACAGTGGGCAGCTGTTGTTCAATTTTGCCTTTCTCTTCCTTTGCAATACTGAATAAGATATAGGCAAAATACGTAAAAGTACATTAGATGTAAATACGATTGTTGTTTCTCAATGACAGAATATCAAATATATAAAAAATCAAATATTTCTTTTATCAGAATTATGTTACAAAATTATTTTTTTAAATATTAAAGTTCTTATTGAATATTTTTACCACCATAATCTTATCATTCAGACATGCACTTGCCAAAGGTAACGTCCTGCTACTCAGAGCTATATTAATCCAATAATTTGGGATAGGCCTCCTGAGAAAAATCTGATTTATTCAATAATCACAGTTGCTCTTTGAATTGACCATTTTACTCTAGGATAATAGGCCTTAAACAAGAAGTACCAAATTCTATGGTTGATGAGTGCAGGGGATATCTTACAAAGCTTACAGACGTGGGAGACAGTTGAATTTGTGTCTGTCACTCATCATTTTATACATGAGCTTCTCTGTGTCTGGAGTAAATTTATTCCAGAGCCGAAAGATCAGTAATGTTAATCTGCTGGCAGGCATCAGTGCATTTGGTGCATTTAGATATGGCAGTCCTGGAAATTCAATAAACTCCATGTAGACTTCATACAAAGCCTAGACAAAGTTTACTTTTTAGTGGATGAGCAGCAGAGCTAATCACATATTCATGGTGCTCATCACACTTACATGAACACAAGAAAGGTTTCATGGCCAGCAACACTGCTGCCACCAGAAAACCCTGCAGAGCAGCACAAGCACCGAAACAAGAAGCATTCAAGTCTGCCTACTTGCAAACCTGCTCAGCGAGATTGTGCTGACAGCAACAATGACTACTGGTGGTACAAATACTACAATAGCAGCAGCAATAACACAGTAAAGAAAAGTGTACTGAGTGCAATGTACACTAAAACAATTATTTACAGAATGAAGTAATAGCAAGTGAGGGTAAATGGCAAGGGCAAATATGAGGATACATACACTGAGCAAGGAAATTGTGCTGATGAAAATGGTTCATTTAGACATAAATGATAAGAATGTATAAAGAGAAAGAGGACATGGCAAATATGGCAATGTCTCCAAGATAGGATAAGTCAATGCATGTACACTTCAAAGAGAAGTCAGTAGCATAACAGTAAGCACATGTGTAGATAGCACAATACGTACTCTGTTTTACATCTCCAGTGCGAGTGTATTATATGAACACACATATTATGGGGTGACAGTCACACTGGGTTACATGTCAATGAAGATAAATAGTTGTGATATAAACATTACTGACGTTCACTGGAGAGGACATTTACTAATGATGGTATATGCAATAGGGGTATGTGCATACCCTGAAGATCTGCAAAATGACTTGCTTGAATAAGACTGACAGGTTACCATAACTCTCAATCAATCAGGGACACATAGCAACAGACTCATGGACAAATGTAGACTGAAAAAGGCAGAATCATGTACAGTTTTAAAATATTACAACCATTAATCTAACATTCACAGAATATATGATTGTAATGTATTACACATGTTCTGAAGTAACAAACATGTGCAACTGTAATGGTTGTCAGTATTCTATAAGAAGAATTCATCATCCCTTTCACAAAATGACCACTTTTTGGAGGATTAAGAGGGACAGTGTTAAACCTGGAGTTGAAGTCAGGGGCAATCCTGGACAGATGAGTGGTTTGCATGACACATAAGCCACAATCCCCACCTGCAAAGTTCAAAAGCATGTCATCAATGTTGTCACTGAGCTGCATATTTACTGGGTGTTAAGAGAAAGATGTATCACACAAGCATCTAGTAGAACACCTTGAAGGGAAATCTGCACTGCAAAATCCTAATGGATATACATCCGAAAGAATAGTTCCGTATGGCCTACCAGATGTGTGGGCACTCATTGTGCCAAATGTGATGCACGTGACTAAAGCATCTCTGCCTGATGAAGGTATTGGCCATATAGATAACAACACATGCAAACACCACAGTATTATGAGTGGATTCCCTGCACACAACTGGGTATTGCATGCATTTGCTACATGTAATAGCAATGGATATTATCTGAAGCATCTGCAACTGATGTGTGAATTAAAACATGATCTGTTATAATGTATGATACAGAAGTATGTGAGAATGATGGCAATGTATCAACTATGCCCATGTACACAGAAAGTACAGGAGTGCAAACGCAAGTGTCAATGCTCAGAGAAACTGTTATTGTAAAACTGTGCACAGAGCAAGCAATACATAGAGCACCCTCTATAAGTACATGTCACACCTCAATACATGCCACAATATCACTGTCCCCTTGACATTGCCAGTGAAAATGTTATACTGCCATGAAATCCTGACATACATCCATATGTGTTCATGCAAACTATCAAGCAGTAATAATGATGTGATATAGAAGTGCATCCATGGTGCAGTACAGTCAAACTATAGCTGTATCTATGCAACAACTGGACTTCAGGCTGTTTATAACTTCTAAATAAAACCTTAGGTATGAGTCACATGCAACAAAGTGGAGTTGTTAACATAGTCTTACAACTCTACCTATGTCATGTCATTATATCCATTGTACATCATATGGCTAGATGTTTGTCAGTGAAAATGTGTGAGTGAGGGCCCTGACACCATATATGGACACATTAAAACTGGAGTGCATGTGGTTCATGCAGAACAGTTAATGACACAAATGCTGACAGTAACACAATACTGTTGGGGAACACCCATATAATCCTTGTGAATAACAACATAATTGTGCATATAATGAATTCCCCAAGGTTGCCACTCAATCTCAGCATGTCATCTGTTTGTGTATATAACAGCATAACAACATCTGGCTAAACCCAGGCATATGTGTCCACCTAATCAGTATGATGTAATATTTCTGTATGCCAGATAACATTTCCAGATGGTAGGTATACACATGCACACCTGTGCCATACAGCAGTGATCACTGTGATGATTAAAAGAAAACTGTGTAGAATGCTAATATACTCCACTACAAGGACACTTGCCATAGTAAGGCAACAATATATACAGCATCATCCCATGTCAACAGTCTTCAAGAGGCATTTTATTACAGCTGCTATGGAAGGAACAGGTGACCAAATGGCAGCAGCAACCATCAATATGGTAGCTCAAATCACAGATTGGAATACACTCTTATAGAGCTACAGTACATCCACACCTCAACATAGCACATGTGGATGACAACAACAACACTGACATGTGCAATGTTCATAGGGTCATAGGACATTACTAGGCTAATGGCCAAGAACACATAAAATCCTAGCCATTATTATGCCACTTAACCCCAAATTGTTATATCTAGGTGGTGAAAGATAGTGGGAATATGTGCGCAAATGTTTGATTTTTATTACAGGCAATGGTTCTTCTGACTGGGAGTCAAATGAAAACAGATTTAAAATGTCATACAATGACTTTAATATATAACCAACTATGCACAAATTGACTGAAGTCAGAGTCAAACACCATACCTGTGTAGGTATACAAGCTGGATTCCATACAATATAAGATTAGCACCACCACAGATATCTGACTTTAACAGTGTCAGATTGCACGTTATAGGTTTGACATCATCAACATATGCTGAGAAGAAGATATTTGGAAGGAGTGTCTGACATAGGTGTGTACTCATATTTTTTATTTTATTTTATTTATTTGCAGTTTGTTGACCAGGAAAGTCCATTGGGCCAAGATGAGCCCTTTTTCAATGGAGGCCCGGGGAGAAAAGCTCCACAGTAAAAATATTTTCAGAAATTCAGCAAGCTATACTGTATACAGTAATCAGACAAGAAATATTGACTGGAGATAAACCAGTAACACCTCCTGAGACTAAAGGTACAAACGTCTACAATAAGTAATATAACAGCTAATACAATAAGTACAAAGACAAAGTCATTAGTAGTTAGAACATAATGTTATACAAAACTGTTGAATTACACAGGCCATTTAAAATGTGTAAAGAGAAGAAGGTATGTTATATCTATATATCTGATAGCATAGCCACCTAGGCTGAGGTATGCTAAATTAGTCGGAGGGGGATTAGGAGGGGTGCGAGCAGGAGCATTCCCAGTTAGAGGAAAGGTATGAATGGAGCAAAGACTTGAAGGAGGAGTAATTTTTTTGTAGTATGTTTATGGGGAGGAAGTAGGTTCCAATTTTCGAGCAAGGGAGAAGGATAGGAGAAGTTGCCCTGGGCTGTGCGTAAGTTTGTGTACTTCAAGGAGATTTTGGTTATTAGATCTGAGAGTTTGATTGGGAAGGTGCACAGTGAGGATGAAAGAGAGGGAGGAACATTGTGATGGTTTGAGAATAAGAGTATGGGTAGTAGTCAGTTGAAGATAAGAGAGATAGTTGGGGAGTTCCACCCAGTTCAAGGAGTGTAAGGAGTCACAGTGGTGGGATGAGGATTTTGAGCTGGTAGCAAACTTGGAGATTTTATTGTAACAGGATGCCAGTTTAGTTTTGAGGGTTGCTTGCAGATTGGTAAGGAGAGGAGCTCCATACATGAGTGAAGGAAGGAGGTATGTGGTGGAGAGGGTAATTTAGTTGCAGAAGAGAGGAAGCGATTGTGTCGGTAAAGCATTCCTAGTTTCTGGTGGATTTTTTTGATGTTGGCTTAATTGATCATCAGTAATGACATCTAGAAGTTTAGTTTGGGAGACTATTTAGATGGGGGGTTTGTTCTGGGTTACTATGGGGAAGGCGTATGATTCTATTTTGAAATTCTTAGAAGGAGTAAAGGTCATAATTTTAGTTTTGGATGTATTAACAGCTAAGTGATTGTTGTGTACCCAAGTTTCAGTATTGTTAATGGCAGTTTGTGCTATATGCAAGAATGTAGGGAGGGATTCAGCAGAGTAGATGATGGTTGAGTCATCTGCATATTGTACAAGTTTGGCATTGGAAATGCAGAGATGGATGTCATTTAAGGAGATATTAAATGGAAGAGGGCCCAGGATAGATCATTGGGGGACACCAGTCAGTGAAGTAAGGTAGGGTGAGGTGCAGTTATTCCATTTTCCAGTGTGATATCCTGGTGTAAAATTGTCTCTAGACTGATAGTTGAATAAACACACACAAAAGTTGACTGTTGTGAGATTATAACCCCTACCTGTATAGTTACACAAGCCTGAGAATACAGTACTTAATGCTCACACCACCACACAAGTTTGATTTTAAGACTGTCCCAGTACAATTTATAGAGGATCCCATCATCAGTGTATACTGAGAAGAAGATGTTGGGAGGAGTGTCTGACACAGATGTATACTCATATCCCATGGTAAAATTGTCTGAATAGTGATAATTGAATGAAAACACACACACTCAAGTTGACTGCTGTGAGATTAGAACCATTACCTAGAGAACACGATACTCAACATTGACACTACCATAGAAGTCTAACTTCAACAGTGTCACAGTGCACTTTATAGAGAATGACGTCATCAATGGATGTGGAGAAGAGGATGTTGAAAAGGCTGTATGAAATTGCTATGGAGTCATGTAGCAGTGTAAAACTATCTTCTGAATGCTACTTGAGTGATGGCAGCAGTACCTGGATGGATGCTCTTTTGACTATGCATATACACACATAGAAGTTAATTTCTATAAGATTCAATACCCTACCTAACTAGTTACACAAGCTAGAAAACGCAGTACTTAATGCTTGTGCCACCACAGAAGTCTGGATTTAACACTGTCACATTGTGCTTTATAGGGGATGGCATCAACATAGTATTGCAGGTAACATATACTGTTATGAGAATTGTGTGCAATGCCAGGAATTCTGATATGATTATGTAGCAATCTAGGTGAAAGAAGATGTCATGAATGCTTATAGAAGAAGTGAGACAGACATGTACCTGTTTTTCAGGATGTTGTGTAGATGACAAACTCACACACATGCACACACACTTTGAAAACACCAGTAGTGCAATGTGTCTTCATATTCAGATGAAGGTGTGTCCACATTAAAACAATTAACTGACATATATATGGAATATGATTACGGATAACAAATACCCAGTGTCACTATAAACTTATACCAAATGTAAGAATGTACTTATGGTCTGTAATTCTGGAGTCTGTTTGACAATGGCCCAAGTACATATATATCATTTACAAGCACATTGCTGCAGGGCACACATGAATATCAGAGAGTATGTGATTGGTCAAGTGCACATTACTGCCCTTCTCTTGTGTTTATTAATGCATTGCCATGTACTGGAGGATTACAGCCCAGTAACCAGAGTTAGACATGCTGTATACCGCTTCATGAAGTGCAGTGCTGAGAAGCTGATTTGCATGGATGATGGCAAAGTGTTAGCACATGTGTGATTTGAATTTCAGGAATTCAACTTGGACTTGTGAAGTAGCAGTGCCCACTGGTGGTCACTGCCAAACTGTGCACAAATAGGGACATACAGTAACTGACTTGATTGGGGTTAACTGCAAAATACATCTATTGTTGTTAATATTTCATGTGTCAGGCTTCAAGATATGTTATGGGAGAAATTGCTGGGAGCTAATATGATGTGCGTGCTGTAGTCTAGCTTTGAAATGTTGGGTCAAAAGTTTTATTACATAAATAACTGCATTGCATTCCCAATTTCTGCAACATTAAATGCCAAGCAAATGCAGTTCTCTGCGTAAGGAAAACATCCTAGGGAAGCCAAGAACAAATGGATGACCAGGTAGGCTGCCTTAATAAAGGTACGGTGGGATGTCAGTGAAGAAGCTGGGCTACTGGTAAAGCCTTGAGAAAGGCTGTGCGTACCCGAGTGCTTGTGGTTGAAGGCTGAGTTAAGCCTTTAGAAAGGCTTCATATACAGGTCGTAGAGGTTGTGTGTCAATGTGGTGGAGCCTTGTTTCTTCCTCAGGTAAAGATCCAGAAATTCGATCTCCTCTGTACTTTGTTTGCTGGTAAAATGCAGGAATGCAGTGGTGTTGTTGATAGGCTCCTCTCCCTGTTCCTCAAGAACAATTTTTTCCACTTCAATGGGCAGTACTATTGCCAGAGCACTGGGATTGCTATGGGAGTGGCTATGGCCCCGAGTTTGGCAAACACGGCACTAAGGAAGTGGGAGCAGGACCACATATATGGTTCTACCTTTTTTAACAACATAGCATGCTACTACAGGTTTATCGATGACATTTTCCTGGTTTGGAAGGGTAACCAGATTGAACTGGAGGAATTCCTCATTTATATCAACAACACAACCACATTCCTGCATTTTACCAGTGATTATAAATGTGTAGATAACATATTTAGTGGAATGAGTCATCAGACAATATTGACAGTGAACAACAGTTTTCAACAAGGGCCAAAAATTGTGCTATCATGTCAATGAAATATACATCTGACATGTTTGATTTCATTAAAAGCTCACTGCAGTTAATTTCACACTTCGTAAGTGTATCCTCAGTGACACACCCACTTTAGTGAAGGTTGTCTGTGTAATACTGTGTTTTGCTTCAGCCAGAGTATCAGTCACAGTTGCAAGCCATTAATACCTAACACTATTGTAGAGGTCACACTATGTTTAGATCTGCTACAAAAAGTCAAAAGTTTGGTCTTCAGCAATTATAGTAAATTCACACCTCATTTGCATCTTCAGAGTGCTCAGAGGGCTGAATATACCCTGAAAGATAACAATGTACCTAAGGACCTTGAAGGGGACATGACTGTTCCCAATCATGCGTATTGCTCTACTTTTGAGAATGTGGGGATAAGTACACTTTGTAGACTGATTTCTCTACAGTGAGTATTTCATTTGCATAGGTCAGGTTTTTTGGTAAACTGCATAAGTAAATATATATTTCAGATGTCAGTCATGCCAGATATTGATGGCTTTGCTGGACAACTCACACACATTTTACTTAGCTACATTTACAAGTACTAGTTATAGGCATATGCCATTTATTTATGTTCTTACACATTTATTTTTCTAGTACAGGTTCCTCACTTATATTGACTGTCCTTCAGTTACAAGTATTGTCATTCAGTGCTGACACTGTAAGATGCTAGCAGTGCATAACCACTACATGAGGAAGTAAAGGTTGTTAGCATTGCCTAGCATAAAATGTACTCTATGTATGTGCACAAGATGAAAGGTATACTTCTTAGGCGGTCAGCATGTGCACTATCCATTGCCTTTTGGCCAGGGTGAGGGCATACTGTGCATACCTACGTTTAACTACACCCACAGCAGCTGGACATTCCTCTTCTTATTCTTCACCTGCAAGTAGATGTGGTGGTCCTGGCAGTGGTGGTGGTGGAATGTGTGCTCCTACCCCTTGGTGTTCCTGTTGCAACTGTTTTTGCAGGATGATACTGCATAGGATAACACAGACTGTAATAATTTTGGCATAGGTACTAGGATTGCACTTCAGCCTCCCTCCCCCAGTGTATGTAGGCACTGAAACTGCAACTTTAGCAACCCAAACTCATACTCTGTGATTTTTCTTGTTGGAACATGTACCTCATTAGTGTTTGCCTCTATGGGTCTGTGTGCATTTCTGATGGGCATCATCAGCTATGGTTCCAATGCGTACCCTACATCCCGCAATAAAAGGCCTTGTGGGACATCACCACTGGAAAACGTCTGGTAGAGTGTAAGGTGTGCCAGATATGGAAGTTGTGCTGGGGTTGCAAGCATACATGTTCAGGATGATTCCCCTAGCATTATACACAATCTGGTAGTTAATGAAGTGGAACCCCCTTTCTACTGATATAGACACTTCCCAGTTCCCCAGGTGGAGATTTGATCTCAGTGTAGGTGCTATCTATGGCTCCCAAGACTTTAGGGAAGTGTACTAGGGGGTAGAACTCCTGCATAGTTCTAGCTCTGTGCTCCGGTATACGGGGAAGTATATATAGTCATGTGCATGCTGTAGTGTAGCTTTCAGGAAATGATACACAATCCTGAATGCTGATGCCCAGGACACCCCCAGAATGTCTACTGTGGATCTCTGAAAGGTTTCTATGGCTATAATTATAAGCTCTACATACACCTTGGTCTCTACCGGTATGTGTTCCCCTCAGCTTGCCCTTAGTGTCAGGTGAGGATGACACACAGGTTGCATAGTTCGTGGAGTATGTCTCTATCAACCCTGTAGTGCTCTACAATTTCCACTTCATGCAGACCATGAAAAGTTCAATGGGGTCTAAATACCCTCCTCCCCCCTACCCAAGGTCTATCAGCAGCAGCATAGGATTGAGCCTGTTGCACATGCAAATGTAAAACAGGAGCAGCAGCCCCTAACATTCATACTTCCCTGTGAAGTTTCTGTGGCTGTATTCTAAAATATTTTGGAGTACAGGACAGATGGCTGAATAGCACTGCCATTTTGGATTGGTTGATTAGCATATGCTTCATCTGCTTATGCACTCATTAGCATGCCATAATGTTTATCTGATTTGCTTGACTCTACACTTATCCCAGCAAGCAATGTGCAAATCATAATTCTATGACCTTTCATTTTTAAACTAGTTTTCTTGACTATGCATGTTGACTTATTATTCATGCTTTGGGAAAATCTTATAAATAACTTTTTTTAATCATGACAAAGGCTGGTATTCATAATCTGTTGTGCAAATGCGGTACAAATGAGCATAGCAAAGGCACAATTCATAGAGGCCCTTTTTGCTAGTGCACAAGGCCTGAAAAATAATAAGATGATAATGAGAAATTTTGTAAAGCATAGTATGCTAATGAGGTGGTTTTGCAATTCTTAGTCCGGCATCCTTGCACATCCATTGTTAAATGTGGTGGTTTACCTTTGATATTGGAGTTGTAATCCACAGACTTGTTTGTCCTAGTATGCACATGCACGTCTCTGACACACAAATGCATTAATCCCCCCAGCAACACCCTTCATTAGTTTGTACTAAGTCTACACAAACATTAAAATGACAAAATAAATAATTTTGCTCAGAAATCACTTTATCAGTCTGACCATTTATGCATAAGCCCTCCCCTGATGCACAAATTAATTACATCCCCCAGCAACCACTTCAGTAAAATTTCTTAGTATGCACAAGTACCAAAATGAAACCTTTACCCAAGCAGCCTCTTCAGTAACATGCCGTATTATGCACAAGCAGCAAAATGACAGATTCACCCAGGTGACCCCTTCATTAATATGTCTAGAGATGCACAAGCACTAAAAGAAACATTTCTCAGAGCGACCCCTTCAGTAAACTATCAAGGTATGCACAAGCATAAAAATGAAACACTCACCCAAGCAACCCCTAAAGAAAAAATGTCCAGGAATGCACATGCAACAAAATGAACACTTACCCAAGTGACCCTTATATAAAATTGTCCAGGTATGCACAAACATTAAAATGAAGCATTTACCCAAGCTAACCCTTCAGTAAAAATGTCCAGGTATGCAAAAAGAACTAACTCAGCTCGTCTCACATCTCTGTATTCTGACTGAAACCTGATGGTTTCTAGTGCAACTTCAGGGCTATTTACACACTTTGTATGCAAATGAGTTTATTGCAGATTCATGCCTATGAACTGAACTCATGTGCATACGTGTAAAGCCCTTAGCAGACTAGTAGCTGTCTCCTTATCACTTATGCACTAATCTAATTACACATTTCCGATAGGGGGCATGTTCATAAAAAGCCCTCTGCATTTCTGTAGTTATCCCAATGGACCTGTATTTGCATAACCTCGTAGTGCCACTCTTTATGGATCATTGCTACAAAATGCAAAGCCCCAGACTATAAATACCACCCATAATCTGTATAGCTGAGTAATTGCACATATTGCCTTTCTGATGCTAAATAAAAAAATGCTGACAGCATATTTCTTTAATAGATTCACTCAATGTGTTTTAAAATGTCATGTTTCACAAATAACTGTTTCAGTTCTTTGGTTTGTCAAGGGTATAATATAACAGTACCTCATCCTGTGCTCATACTTTGTAGTTACTAAGAACTAAAATCATAACACTGATGTAAAAATAACATGTAAAAAATTGTGAACATAGTTATTTCCTGTTACTATAAACCATTAAAAATCTGCACTGTCTTCTCAGAGTTTCATTTTGAAAGACATTACATGTTATAGCATATGAAATATGATTTATTATGTCTTGAATACCATTAAGTAACTTTCATTGCTTTTTTCTAAGTTATCATATAACTTGTCCTGATAAATATGACTTTTACTTTTACGTTGACAACTGAATAGTGGCAGTTGTAAACCAACTATATAATTTATCTTAGATCATATACATATAACAGTACCTACTGTGGAAACTGTCTAGCAACGTCTCAATCTAAGAAAATCATGGTAAGCATTCAAGATGGCTGTGTTCCTGTTGCACAATTCACCAAGTCTATTTTAATGAGTAAGTCAGTGTCTATGTCAGGGACCTTACAAAATAAAGTCATGGACACTCATCATCTTCTTTTGGCTGTTCCCGTTAGGGGTCGCCACAGCAGATCATCTGTTTTCATTTCTTTCTGTCATCTGCATCTTGCTCTGTCACACCAACCACCTGCATGCCCTCTCTCACCACATCCATAAACCATATCTTAGGCCTTCCTCTTTTCCTGTTACCGGGAAGCTTCTTCACCTCTCTTCCACACTCACAATTACTCTGAACTATTGATCCCAAGTATTTAAACTAATCCACCTTTGCCACCTCTACTCCTTGCATCATCATCATTCCTCTATCCTCCTTCTCATTCACACACATATATTCTGTCTTAGTCCTGCTGACCTTCATTCCTCTTCTCTCTAGAGCATATCTCCATCTCTCCAGGGTCTCTTGCACCTGTTCCCTACTCTCACTCCAGATCACAATGTCATCTGCAAACATCATAGTCCACAGGGACTCCTGTCTGATCTCATCTGTCAACCTGTCCATCACCACTGAAAATAAGAAAGGGCTCAGAGCTGATCCTTGATGTAACCCCACCTCCACCATAAATGCATCCGTCACTCCCACCGCAGATCTCACTGCTGTCACACTACCATTGTACATATCCTGTAACACTCTTACATATGTCTCTGACACTCCTGACTTCCTCATACAATGCCACAACTCCGCTCTAGGCACCCTGTCATATGCTTTCTCTAAGTCTACAAAAACACAATGCAAATCCTTCTGACCTTCTCTGTACTTCTCCATCAACACTCTCAGAGCAAACATCACATCTGTAGTGCTCTTTCAAAGCATGAAACCATACTGCTGATCACTAATCATCACGTCCCTTCTTAACCTAGCTTCCACTACTCTTTCCCATAACTTCATGCTGTGACTGATCACTTTAATCCCTCTGTAGTTACTACAGCTCTGCACATCACCCTTATTCTTAAAAATCGGTATCAAAACACTTTTTCTCCATTCTTCAGGCATCCTCTCACTTTCCAAGATTTCATTAAACAAGCTGGTTAAAAACTCGACTGCCATTTCACCTAAACACCTCCATGCTTCCACAGGTATGTCATCTGGACCAACAGCCTTTCCATTCTTCATCCTCTTCATAGCTATCCTTACTTCATCCTTGCTAATCCATTGCACTTCATGATTCACTATCCCCACATCATCCAAACTTCTCTCCCTCTCATTGTCTTCATTCATCAACCCCTCAAAGTACTCTTTCCATCTCCTCGACACACTCTCCTCGCTTGTGAGTAGGTTTCCCTCATTATCCAAAAATAAAGTGGTGTAAACTGCCCACAATGACCAAAACCTCCAAAAGCAAGGTGCAGAAATGGAGATGATGTACAATCCACTATAGAGCTTTATTCAAACACCAAATCCACAAACAGTACAAAACAGAATGAAAAACAAACACTTGAAAATACATAAACGCCTTAGATATTCCACCATGCATTTTCATCTCATACATAGACTTCATCAGATGACCAGCCTGAGAGCCACTTTCACGCAACAATCTCCCAGGTCTGCAGACATCCTGCTCGTCCGTGTCAGCTGACATGGACGAGCAGGATGTCTGCAGACCTGGGAGATTGATGCATGAAAGTGGCTCTCAGGCTGTTCATCTGATGAAGTCTATGTATGAGACGAAAACGCATGGTGGAATATCTAAGGCGTTTATGTATTTTCAAGTGTTCGTTTTTCATTCTGTTTCATACTGTTTTTGGATTTAGTGGTTGAATAAAGCTCTATAGTGGATTGTACATCATCTCCGTTTCTGCACCTTGCTTTTGGAGTTTCCCTCATTATCCTTTATCACCTTTACCTGCTGCACATCTTTCCTAGCTCGGTCCCTCTGTCTAGCCAATCGGTACAGGTCCTTTTCTCCCTCCTTAGTGTCCAACCTTTCATACAACTCTTCATATGCCTTATCCTTAGCCTTCGCTACCTGTCTCTTTGCCATGCACCTAATCTCCTTATACTCCTGTCTACTTCCTTCATCTCTCTGACAATCCCACTTCTTCTTTACCAACCTCTTTCTCTGTATACTCTCCTGTACTTCCTCATTCCACCACCATGTCTCTTTGTCATCCTTCTTCTGTCCAGATGTCATACCAAACACCTTTCCAGCCGTCTCCCTTACTAGCTCTGCTGTAGTTACCCAGCTATTTGGTAACACTTCACTGCCACCCAGTGCCTGTCATAACTCATCCCTGAACTCCACCTCACAATTACCTTTTTCAATTTCCACCATTTGATCCTTGGTGCTGCCTTCACACTCCTCCTCCTCTTCTTGATCACCAACGTCATCCTACAAACCACCATCCTATGCTCCCTAACTACACTTTCCCCAGTCACCACTTTACAGTCTCCAATCGCCTTCAAACTGGCCCCCCAACATAAGACATAATCCACCTGTGTACATCTTCCTCCACTCTTGTATGTCACCCTATGCTCCTCCCTCTTCTTAAAATACATATTCACCACAGCCATGTCCATCCTTTTTGCAAAATCCATTACCATCTGACCTTCTGTATTCTTTTGTTTAACACCATACCTACCCATCACATCCTCATCCCCTCTGTTCCCTTCACCAATATGCCCATTGAAATCTGCTCCAATCACCACTCTCTCATCCTTGGGTACAGTCATCAACACTTCATCCAACTCACTCCAAAATGTTTTTTTCTCATCCATCGCACACTCAACTTAAGCATATCCATTAACAACATTTATCATTACACCATCAATTTCCAGCTTCATAAACATCAGTCTATCCGACACTCTTTTCACCTCCAAAACACTCTTAGCATACTGTTCCTTCAGGATAACTCCTACGCCATTTCTCCTCCCATCCACACCATGATAAAACAATTTGAACCCACCTCTGATACACCTAGCCTTACTCCCCTTAAACCTGGTCTCTTGCACACACAATATACCAACCTTCCTTCTGTCCATCATATCAGCTAGCTCTCTCCCTATACCAGTCATACTGCCAACATCAAAGTTCCGACCCTCACTAGCACAGTCCTAGTCTTTCTCCTCTCTTCCTGCCTTTGACCATGCCTTCCACCTCTTCTCCTCCTTCGGCCAACAGTAGCCCAATTTCCATCAGCACCCTGTTGGCTAACAGTACTGGTGGCGGTCGTTGTTAACCCAGGCCTCGACCGATCCAGTATGGAAATATTTACTGGTGTCCGCATGAATTATTTGGTGAAGTTTTACACGAAATGCCCTTCCTGACACAACCCTCCCCATTTATCTGGATGGACACTAAAAATGTGTATTTCCTAGGTTACTATCCCTCAAGATGCAAAGGCATAAAAGTGTCTCCTTTAACATTGTATTCAGTTTTACAAGTACCCTTAGGGCTGGATAAATAAAAGTTACCACATAGTATATACTGTCTGCAACTTTTCTGAGTGAATAGACAGCAAAAGCATTGTGGCAGGGCTTTTCTTGAATTCAGAAAGTGTACAGAAAGCGTACACTTTGAGGTAACCTTTATGAATCTAACCTATAGTCTTTCTTGTATCAGATCCCTTAATGAAAGTGGAAAAGTAATTTTATAACTCACCTCTTGTTTAAATCTGTATATCTTGGCCTAAATCAGTTGACTGATATCCATATCAGTTTCCTTAACTATATACTCATTCCCTTACAATGTATTTGTGGCAAGATGTTCCTAATTCCATGTGCTGCTTTTTATTTCTTCGTTATGTTTCATCACTAATAACTTAAAAGGGATAATTGCAAAATCACTTGTATTAAAATTTGCATTGCAAAAATATAATTATTTGATGACTCTTGCAATTTTAGAAAAAATAACTTGTTTGGAAAGAAATCACATATATGTTCAGATAATTTAAACAACATCAGACATTTCCATATCTGTAAAATTATCTACTTGTGGTAACAGTATAGTAATTATAAGTGGTAATACCTTATCACAATTGAAAATGTGCCATGAATTAACAACACATATCAACTGCCACCCTTTACAAGAAGGAATGTTTCCATTCAGGTGTCTATAATTCACTAATGCTGATTGTTTTTTAATAAAACAAAAATGAATATGTTTTTATGAGTTAAGGAACATATTAAATGGCAGCCTGTAGTCTCCTGCACATTACATTTTTAAATGGGATGTCACAGCTTCAATGTTATCATGTATTCAAGAAACGGGGAAAAAACAGTGCTTATAGTTTAAAATCTAAATCCTCCATAACTGCTAGTAAAATCCCTTCACCTTTAAAATGATTTGTATTAGTTAAAGCAAATGAAATCAATTAATTTCATCAGTTTTAACTATCATTTTACATTCTGTTATTCTCCTAACACAGTATAGCATACTGAGTATTTGGCTGAATGGAAGAGAGACATGAATCATGTCAGGAGATGTCTCAGGTTTGAAGCTTATATGCTGTGCTGTACTCTGAAAATATATTTTCTATCTAACCAAAATTAATTTATCTGTCACAATAACATGTTAATTTGAATCTAGAATGCACTGACAAGCAGCCAACACAATATTTAGTAAAGCAACTAGTCTTTATCTAGTTAATAGCCAAATTACCTTCAAAACACTTGACATAAATACACATGCATGAATCCTTTAATGACAACTGCATAAAAAACATCTATGGACAAGTTTATTTTAAAAATAAGAAACTAAATCAATCATGGTGTTAATTATTATATAGATATTTATGTATACATTAAAAAAAAATCTTGGAAATGGTCTTCTTGTTACATGTCACATATCTGCCATCTACCTTGAGATTTCTTCTTTAATGGAAAATATCAAGTACCCTATATAAAAAAATAGTAAATCAGAGTCTTTTCTGCCTTTCCTCATCCTTGGTGGACCAAGGACAAAGGTCATCAAAGACAGTCAGTGGGATTCAATAAACTGAAATCTCCGTGCAGGAACAGTGTAGCCATTCCTACAAGAAATATGGCCGCAGAGCGATCCAGTAAACTACTGTTCTGACATGCACGAGGCTGCCTAAACTATTCCTGAATGGACACCACTGCATAATGCTAATTACCTCATTTGCTGGTAAAAACCATGCAAATGAGGTGAATTAGTTATTCAGCAAGCAGGCACGCATCCGTGCAAGAATAGTGTTAGTTGCAGATTTGTATTCGGCTACTAGCCGAATACATTTCTGAAAACATTAAAATGGAGGCATGACAGCTCAGATAAAAGCATGTAGTATAATCTTTAGGCATGCCAATGGCCAAATATATGGCCATTGGCATGGAAATTTGTTTCATTTTTATAAAAATAGAAGTTTATTTTTTTGAGTGCATCTCGGCTGTTTAAGCAATGGGCAGAGGCACGCAATTGGGATTGTGCCGAAAATAAAAAAAAAATGTGAAAACACAAATTTAAGGGAAATCTGCATTTTGTCATTATAGTCTATGGCATGCAGAATCAAAACAATACCTGGAAAGAGTGGTTGCTAAGGGGAAAGGCTATGGTGTAGTGCAGTTACTTGGGACTAAGGCAGTGGGGTAT